>NC_133024.1:102910000-103210000 GCF_048771995.1 Taeniopygia guttata | reverse complement strand
TTTCTGTGATGTCTTGGGTACCTGCTGATGTAAAGCTGGTACCTGCTGCTGAAGTTTAGTCCTTAAGTTACAATATATTATTTATCTAGACAGAGGTAAGGTTTGGCAGTGCCTTATCCGTATATCAAACACTGCTGTGTTGATTTCAGCAGAGGAACATAGGAAAAGGCTGCAGTGGTCTAGAACAAAAGGATTCTGACAGGTCTTTCTACATGAGCTTTCTCACTGTTGTAATTGTGACATGCAGTCAAAAGTCTTGGTCTTTGGGGCAAACTGCCCTAAAATTCATGAGGCTCAGCTGGTAAAGACAGAAGAGAGTCAGGAGTTTGCAAGAGTTTCATTATGAGCACAAACACATATTTTGGTTCCTTCTTTTTCATATATATATATATATGTGTGTGCAGTTTTTTGTATTATAAGTTATATTGGAAATATCTGCTTTTTATAATCAGTCAGGATATCTGCAATATAAGATACACATATTTTTTGATTTTAAAATAACAAAATGAAATTGGTGAGTGGGGTCTTAAAATAATGGAGAAGCTGTTCTTCAAGCACTAACAGAAATCCCTTCAGGTGTTTCCCTCTATCTCATGGAACACAGAAGCACTCATCCAAGAAATAAATAAAATAAAACAAAACATGTTTACTTTTTTGACCCTTCCTTTGGCTTTTCTTCTATCATACATCTTCTTCTGGAATTTTCTGTACTAGTTCACTTTATGTTCAGAGTTTCATTTTTGCCTTTTGGCGATGTTTCTTGTTGGTTTCTTTGGGTTTTTTAAATCTGGAAATTTGATTGTGAAAATCTGCTCACTCCTTTGCAACATACTGGCTTTCACATGCGAATCTGTACATTCAGCAAGAACCTTATCACTTTGATGGATTTGGTTGCATAATTATCAGTGTTTCATGGGTTTATGGGAACAACCTGAAATAATTTAACAGTATTCCAGTTCTTGCATATAGATTACAGCATAAAAATTTTACTAAACATTTAATTTCCTTTTGATAGCAGCAAAATTCACAGAAATCAGCAAGTAGCAGCTATTAGTTAAAGGGGAAAAGAAAATAAGGAACTCTCACATGAACATGTCTTTGAAAATCAGAGTTCAACCATACCATTAAGTGAATTTCCAAATAAGACTAGAAAGACTGACTAATGTGCCTTGGATAGATAGGCTGCATGTTTGTCTAATTTATTTTTAAAAGACCTTCAAAATAAAGCAATTCATAATGTCACTGTTTCACTTCTAGTACTTCTCCAAGAATTAGGCAGGAATTTTTTTCCACTTAATGGACTTAAATTTCTTTTGATGATCACTGAGCAGATTTTTAGCACCTATTTTTATTATACATGGAAAAAAATTGACAATTTTTCTCTTCAGAAAAAAACCCAATAATAGGAAAGAACTTCAAAACTTCCCTTTGATGAAGACATCACATATGCAAAATCCAATCTTCTTTTCCAGCAGTTGATCTAGCAGAAGACATTTTTACTTTCTAAAAATCTGACATTTCTTCAAGCATTAGACAGTTATTCTGCTGTGTTTTCACCGTTTTACACCAAATTATAAGTTTTCTTCACAAATATCATAATATAATCGGTAAACCTTCCAGGATTTTTGGTTCCTTTTCATTAATTGCAAATTCCTTATGCATTCTCTCAACCATTATGTCTTCCTTTTCCTAACCACGATATTGCTTATCTCTTACACATTGTTCTGAGTTCCACTTCTTTACTACCTCCTGATACTTATGGTTTAGTAGATGTCACATTAAGACTGTTTTCAGCATGTATAATATCGTGATTCTCAGGAACTTACCCAAAACCTCAGCAGCATGCTTTTTTTTGGATTCAGGCTATGTCCACACTGTCCCTGGGAGCACAAGGGATGGAGCAGATGAAGCTCATGCTATTTTCTGACTCAGCTGTATGAGTGCAACCACTGAGCTCAGAGGCCCGAGGCTCAGCACTGCATGGCTAAAGTACCATAAATGCAGGCTGAGCTCAGGCTGCTCACAGACCCGCTCCTCCCTCTGGCACTCTGTGTCAGACCTTTCTGCAGGAGACCCCTGTCAGCCCACATGCATCTGTGCACATTTTAAATACACCAGGAAAGAGCTTGTTGAACTAGATTTTCGGATACCTTTTACATCAGAGAGCATTTGGCACTGCTTCCACTTTTAATACCTTTCCATGTGGATTCTTCACCAGCAAAACACCGTGAATGAGTTGCAGGGCTGGGAGATTCCCACAGAATCCAACTACCCGTTTTTGTTGCTGACTTTGGTGAGACATTTTTGTGCTCTGCTTTTTGAGGTCTATGCCTTATTGGCTATTGATATGTCAACAGTTAGCTTGCAAACACCACTCCCACAAGAAAATTAGTTCAAGTAAAATACATTACAAAGCATTTTCTTATTTTTACACAATGAAGTATGGCAATAATGTTTGGTACACTTTGTGTCATTGGAAATCAATAATATTAATGTTTCAGCCTTTTAATATGTGTTGATAAAGTAAAAACAAGGTAGCTAAGAGTAGTATTTTCTCATTTTAAGAGCATTTTGTCTGATAATGTAGCTGAAAAATATGCCATAATAAATTAACATATGGCTGTTCTAAATTTCTTGTCCTGCACAGTTTCAAACACACACACTACAATAAATTACCACAGAAAGTTTTTTACTTTAGTATTTTTATGGATTTTTCAGCTTTAGGGCATAAATCAGGAATTTCAAGCATTCATATGCCAATTTGGGAAGTTACCAAAACTTTCAAATGTAGATTTTTCAAATTTCTTCAATGTAGGAATACGTATTGAAAATAAAAATTAATATAGCACCAGAAATAAAGTTTGGAAAAGATTTTTTTGACAACTTTATGGCTTGTTAACATGTTGGATTTTACCATCAGTGTTCATCTCAGTGTGTTAATGAGTCATTGGTGGCTTAGCAGAAAATGTATCTCACTTCAAAGAAAAGACAGAGGTCATGATGTGACCAACAGAACATCTCCTTAATTTTCCATGTGATTTTGCCAGAGGCAAGCAGATACCACAAGTGAAGCAAAGTAGAGGTTATTGGCAATTGAAAAACTTGTTACAGATTATGAAAGGTAATTAATATGTGATTTCATCCCAAACAGTTGTCCTTAATATTCCTTCTTCTGTTTAATCTGCTATGCATTTACATTACAGCAGGACTTGGAGATACATCAGCAGAGATGTGTCTTCCTTTCCCTTAAACATGGATGAGTAGCACAGAGTTTACACAAGGCAGTAGCAGGTACTGTGGTCCAGGTTTTACTAAAAAGAAGGGTATTAATGAAAATTACTTGGATTGACACCCCTACCTGTGTGCAGCCATGGGAGTCAGTCCAGCTGGGTATATATTAACTGCAGGGGAGAAGTCAAACACATACTCAGTCTCCTCTTGCCCCATCTCCATTTCCAGGCTCAATGCAGGTTAGCCAACACACGGACACAGAGCATAGCCAGGGATTTTAGCCTACAGCTAACATGAAAACTTAGCTCCAGCAACTAAAGCGTGGGATTCAGGTTTTCTGACAGTGCCTTCCTTAGGTATAGCACAAAATTATAATTTATTTCTCATATCTCTTCATGTAGGAAGCACTTTGGCATAAAATTCACTCATGGAATGCAACCTAAGATGAACTCACGTTGTTATTCTAGGATCCTTCCATATGGTTCAAACGGATTTGGTTTTGAGCAGAGCAAGAAGCACACACCACATACATTTTAAATCATAATAAATGTGAACTAATGCTGTATGTGCAGAAAAGTCAGGGCACAGCAGGAAAAGGGTCAGTCTATGTTCAACCTAATCACTCTGTTGGTTTCTGCTACAGAATAACACTGCAACTATAAGGGGTTTTTTTCCATTTTAATACAAATAAGATGACACAATGAGAGAGAGGTAAAATAGCTGCCTTTCTTTTCTCCTAGGCCTAATTATAACAGCAGGTGAAAAATATAAGGGGTTCAAGTCTAATTTGGTAAGTGAAAACTACCTACCAACAGAGTTGTTTTATTTATGAGAGGTGGCAGGGTTAGTAAGAAATCCTGATATAAAAAATGGCAAAGAAATTTGTGAGCAATAACAGAAAGAGTAATTTTGTATGCAGTGGTTTTTTATATGTGAATAGGAAACTGATACTTGGTTTGGTATTGATTTTTCTCTATGCAGCGTGCTGTTATTTATTTGGATGTATTTTTCTGAGAGATTCAGTGCTGCAGGATTTATGCTGTGTCTCAGTCACCACATTATGTTATGTAAGGAACCAGCTGAATCCTGAGATGAGTCAGATGCCAAATATTGTACTAAAAACTGTTGTCTCATAATGAATCAACAGACTCTGAAGTAATTAAATCCCTCATTGTTTAGCTTAATATAGCCTATTTCAAAATGTAATAAAACATATTTTGGAAGTGAGTCTGACCAGGTCCCATTACAATAGCATTTAGCTTCTTTCAGTCACCAGTATGACATAACTGTCAGTTTAATATGATTTATAACCATGAATGTTTGGTTTACTTATCAAGTAAGAGCTAGCAAGGCTTATTCTGCATGTCAGCCTTTTGTAACCTGTAACTCAAATTTGCTTTCGTTTGACAGACTAGATGCTTCTTATCATTATTCACCACTTCCCTCTGCTGCCACAACTTTTAGGCTTTCAGACAGTTAAGAATGTCTCATGAATGGCCATGGTGTAAACCAGTACAGAAAAAACGTCCATCCCAAAAGAGCTCTTGCTCTATGCATAGACACTCCTAAGCACTCTGTTTATGACAGCAATCACACTTCTGTGTCAAGTGATGACAGAGACAAGGCCTGCCCAGCCAGGTCCCTGGGGAATGACAGAGTGAGGCTGCATCTTTGTCCTTGTGGTGAAGAGCTTTACACCAGACTGCAAAACTTGTATGACACTTGTTAATTCTCTTGGGACAAACCCATGTGCAGAATGACAGCTTGGATGGTTAGGTTGTTTTGTGCTGGGGAAAAATATTATTAACCTTTAATTTACATTTTGCAATGTATTTAGAGTAGAAAGGATAAATTCAAAGAGTAGTACCTTAGTCTGGGACCAAAGACTGCTGAATTTTGTGGTGATTCTAAGCTATGAGGAAAAAAATCTTCTACAGCCCTGTACCACAATGATAGAAGATATAAAACTCTCAGCCAGAGTGTTTGTACTGGAGCTTTGAGGATTCCTTTAGGTATCTTCAGATTTGTCCATGAGTGCTACATAAGCATGGCTAGACTTTGATCTGAATTCAATATTCTCTGTCAGTTTTGATGTGCTCTTGGCCACCACTAAGAAGATCTGCTGTCACAGCCTGGGATTGCTACAATCTCCTACTCATCTAAGCTCTCATGACTTGGTAGGACACATCACTGTGGTCTGCTAAATGAGTCACCAGCCAGCATTAGGATGGATGTGTGCTAGCTGCTCTCAAACCCTCGCCAGCCCACCTACAGACATCAAATATGACAGAGAAGATGAGAATGGATATTTGTCACCACATTCAGTAGAAAGACAGAGTTACTGTTTATGATCCTTCCTTGCATTACACAGTGGAGACTGGCAAATATCAGTGCAGAATATAGGATGTTTTGAATTCATTTATGCACAAACTCACCAGCTTCTGAGAGTACTGGAATGCTACAGTTCACAGGTGTTTACACAATGGGTCCACTTTGGGTCTGACCTTCTCTAATCTCTTAGTATCAATGTATGGGATCTGTTAGAAAATCTGAAGACAGTGAGCCATTAAGTTTTGGCTCATGATACATGGGCTGTAGCAAGAGGAATAAAGCATGGTTTTGACTGAGTTTAGGAAGAGAGCAGTGAGGTCCTGTATTAATCTTTCTTCAGGAGTGAGAACTAAAATAAGCAGTTTAGAACTTAGCATCAAATTTCATATTTCCTTTGAGCTGTGAAAAACTAATGCTTTAGCTTGCCATATCCCTGGCATGGCTTGTGGTGTGCAGGGAGATGAATGAAGCCCATGCCCTTCTGTGGTGAGTCTGAAGTCTGTAGAATGCAGGTCTGAAAGGATGACTCTCTCCTGTTCACAGCCACAGTCTCTTCCATTCATCTAGGCCTTGGTGTTACAAGCCAGCAAATGACTTAACTAAATGGTGTCATAATATTTTACTCTGATTGTGTCACAGAATTTACACTGACCATTTTCAATTTTACTGCAAGTCATTGCACTATTTCCAGCCCATCTCTGGATAAGAGGTTAATGCTGTTTGCAATCCTGTATCTTGTATTTCTTGTTTCTTGTAGTTTCTTGTATTTCCTACTTGCTTCTTTAAATAAATCCATCTTTCTCAGTTTCTGATGGATTACATGTTGGATTGCATCACAGAATACAGGGAGTGAGAGAAAAATTGTCTGAGGTACACAGAAAAAAATGTTGAATGTATTCTCTGTCATGAACTTTGACTCAGGAATCTGAGACTATGAGAATATTTGCATAGTTAATTTTCATTCTACAATATAAGAAAAATAACAGCTCATGGAGTCTAATTTTGCAGTCACCAGCCAAGGCTTTTACCTTTATGACTGAAATTCTACTCTGGAGAGGACAAGAGTGGTTCCCTGGTACCTCTGGGTTTTTGGTTTTTTGGTTTTTTGTTTTTTTTTTTAAGAATAGCAGCATGGGAGTCACACTCATTTTCTGCCACTACCTTCGTCTAGGTAGTGCAAAGCTCCAGCATAGATAAATATTCTAACATTCTACAAGTTAACACACCATGGATGTATGGAAATGTCACCATTTATTTAAACTAATAAAGTCATAACTCAAAATGTAGTTATGTAAACAGCCTTCCAAGATCCCTGTTTTTTTTAAAAGAATAACAAACAGCCTGTAGCACATGAAGAAGGCACCTAGGGAGTTAGGTAATCAAGGATGTTTAGTTTATTTAGTTTATTATTTAGTTTATTATTTCTTAGTGTCAGTTTCCTGTCAATATGAGATTTTTATCAAAAGCAAACAAGCATATGAAAACAATATATTATATTAAATGGCTAAGCCATGCCATTACATTTTTAATTAAAAATGTGAGAATGTAACAAATCCAAAAAATTGGTCAGTCCTGATTGAGTTTCAAAAGAATTAGAAACCTGTATGTGACAAAATTAAAAATTTAGTATCTAAGCCACTAATCAGTGAAGAGAAAAAAGTGGGTAACATTTCATGAAAGACACTTTTTTGGTAGAAGATATAATTTGTGATATTTAAAAGTTTTCAACTTTCAAAATTGTTTGGGCTGTCCACTTATTAATATTAATGATAGATATTAAGTTACTTCCTTGCCTTAAAAAAATAGCATTAATTAACTTTTCCAGAACAGTTGCTCGTTAATTAAATCTCTATATGTATTTATTTTATATTTTATTACCATTTAAAAACACCATACAGTGATATGTCTTACATGAGTTTCTTTAATCAGGCAAGCCCATACAGTCATTGAAATTATAGATGTATATCTAATAAAAATTACAAGTGTAGTTTAGAACCATCCTGAATAATTTGTGAACTTTTACTTTTTGTTACTTGTTCCTGTTTTAAAGGAAATTATGTTATTAATCTGTTCAGCTTCCAGAGCTTAATGTACTGAATATATCTTTATCTTACAGCTTACAATTCTCCATGTTCTTGTGGAGAGCTAAGTGGAGTTTTTCCTTAGAAGATCTTAGAACAGGAATCATTTATAAGTTTTCTTATACAGGGAAAGTGAACCACCTATCATTCTGTACTTCTGGGACTAAAATGACAAATATATAAAAATAAATAAATAAAAGAGCACAGTCAAAATATGCAAAAAAAAAATAAAATCCCCACTTTTTTTGTGACTAAGCATTCTGATCACAGGTGAAATTTCTGGGAAAAGAGGAAGCCCTCAAGATTATAAGTCTACAGTATATACACAGAAGTTTGAGAAGTTGATGCCAGAACAAGCAAAAATTGGCTCAAAATGTCTACAGACTTGCAAAGGCTTTTTCTTTCTCCAAATCAATTTATTTCACAGGTATTATAAAGGTGTACTTTTCCAAAGCTGATTAAATTTATACCTTTAAATTTCCATTACTTCTTTTTATATATCCCCCTCTCTGCCCTTACACTATTTTACTAGAGCTCTAGCTCTAAAGTTTATTTTTCCACAGTGTACCAACACTTCAGGGGCAGTCATTCCTTCCTTTCTAGATTTTTTGCTAACATTTTCCACAAAATAGGTTAGGTTTTAATACAAAACAAAATTACTGTTATTTATGACCACTATTTGCTTTGTGTGCTATGAGCAATACAATGTCTTCCCATTTCCCTAGATTCTGATGCAAAGCAATAAAATTTTAAACACTTGAAATTTTAGTCTAGACTTTCTAATAATTAAACTGTGCTTAAACATGGTACAGTAATTCCTTGAATGCATTATTTAATGAATTATCAAAACATAGCAACAATTTGGGTCAAAACAGGTTCAGACATTTTGACTGCATCATGGTAGCTTCAATGACAAAAATGCTGCAGACTGATATCACACATTTGAATTTTCTTTTTTTTTTTTTTTTCTTAACATTCTTTAACTTAAATATTCACTTGTATAAATCCACACATATTCACACATTCAACATTCGAGTCATCTGCTCTAAGGTACACTGAAATTCCGTAAGATTTCTCGTGCCTTTAGTTTGTTTACTCCATGCTACCCAAAACTGAACCAACATTGAGATTCAACAGATTTTCCATTCTAAGTTATTCACTTGTGTTGTTAGGAAATGTTTTATTTAGAAAATACACATACACACCCCAAAAAACCCTACGACTTCTTTTTGGTTAAATCTATTGCTGTAGAATACAAACAAGGCAGTTTGTTTATTGTCATCCCATGTAAGCACAACTGCTGCTGATTTTTCCAACTTGCATCTCATTCCTATTCTGCTTCATGCTTTCATTTGGAAATGCAGCACCTACTTCAGGCACCCAATACAGTCTGCAAAGCTTAAGTTTCTGTGATGCTAAAGGCACATTCCAGAGTTATTATTGTCTTCGTGTGACCCCACATTGATCAAAAACGGACTTTGTGGAATGAAGGAAAAACTGCAAACTGGAATGAAAGCAGTTTTAAGGAACAGGATTTTCTTTGTATTGTCCTATTTAATTGCATTTCAATAGATAGAGGAGGAAAAAATCTACTTCAGCAGACTTAATTTTAACATCTGCATTGTTATAGTTCTTGAGAAAGTCCTGTGAAAACTGAGACAACAAAACTACTGATAAAATCCATATGCACATCCTCAAGCACACAGCATTTTAATCCTAAACGTACTGTGTTCCTGTTAGAATTTCTGAAATCCTGATGATGAAAATGTCACAAGAAATATGAATCAGAAGTTAGAGAAAAAAATGTTTATTGTAGACCTTATGTTTAGGCTTATGGCTTGATTATCTTAAAATGTTTTTTTTTCCTTAGGCTTTTATCACACCAGACTATCTAGGCATTCAAGTTTTGACAGGTGGAAGGATGTATACGTCAGATAAAAGAAAAAAAGACTTGACATAGATTTGGACTATTCAGAAGTAAGAGTAAAGAAGAAAAAAACAGGTTAGGATGCCAAGTCTTGTAAACTCACAAAGGCTGACTGGGAGCAGAGATCAAAAATCCAAAATTCTGCCAAAAGTTTCTTTTACAACTGTTGAGTAATTTGTGGCATGGTGTTTGTTTGGGGGGGTTGGCTGGTGCATTTGGGAGTTTGTTTGTTTGGGGCTGTTTGTTTGTCTGTTTTTAACAGAGGATCGATTTCCTGATTTAGAAAGATAATTCAGTCTCTTTCCAATTTACTGTTCTTTTCTTTGCAAACACTGCTTGCCTTTTTAGATATATTTTCAAGCATTTCTTTGTAAGCTCAACACCTCTAATACACAAAAGTTTTCACTGATAGAAGGAATGGAAAAAATAAAAAAATGCCACTGAAAAAAATCCAACAAGTGTTAGTGTGATTGTGATTCATGCTTATTTTTCTTTTGCTGTACAGAATTAATGGAATAGATTCAAAGTTTAATGGATGTTTTACTTTACCAAGCACCTCCCAGACAAGTGCACTGAAGGAAATCCCACATTACCCTCTAAAATTCATAAGTTTAAATTAAGAACTGGAAGGGAACATAATAACCAATAAAAGTTCAGATGTAAGAGGCAATGTTTTGTTACCTCTCTCTAATATCTATCATTCTATCATTTTTCTTCTTTTACAACTCTTTTACTTTTCCCTAATCACTGAAATTTTGTCCCCATCCTTCTTCTTGCCCATATTTTTTTTATCTTTCTGACATAAAACATAAAAAGAAAGCCTTTCAAAAAACAGGTTCATTCTTCCTCACCTCAGTGTATCAACTACAGAGAAATTTAATCAGAAACTAAATCTTTCTCTTTGCTGATATTTCTTGTTGATACTGTATTTGCTACCTTTACATGAAACTGCCCAAAATTTTCAAAATCTAAGATGGACCAAAGCTTAAGGATACAATGCAGTCCTTTCATGAACCAAATTGATGCCATGCTACAGCAGCCATAAGCCAGTGAACGCCTTCAGCACACGCACTGTTGAAGCAGACTATGCCAGCACAAAGAGCTTTAGACCAAGAAAAAGATCAAAAACTTTGGTTTTGCTTTGAGAAAATAATTTATTGCATTTAGGATTTGTACAATTCCAGAGTTACCTACACTTGTGTATATACAGGTGTGCAGAAGCCACAAGGCACTCAGGGCATGTAGGAACTGAATTAGACACATCCTCCTATCCAAATCTCACTTATTAGACCTAGATATGCACAACTCCATGAAGAACAGAATAGTTTTCTTTCCTTCAAATTCCAGTGGTGAAAAATACTATTAATAATTCATACTTTTCTATGTTTGCAAAAGAAATTATCTCATAAGTCATGAATACAAGGAAAGCAGAGATATGAGTGACGGTTCAGCCTTAGCTCTCTCCTGGCATTGAAGGTTTGCTATCTCATCTGGATTCATGTGTACTTGGGCTCTTAGTTCCACATTATATACAGCATGACAGCAAAACAATCCATAAAACATGTGATGACAGTATTTTATACAATTCGCAACGTGCCCTTTCCCCCTCAAAAGAGCAGTTCAAAACATTATAAAATAAATGTTGCCTACAAGCTGGCTTTTGCATTCCACTGCAGAATTTTCTGTACAACAGGACAATATCAGAAGGGAAAGAGACATGATAGAAAGTTACTGCTGCAGCCTGCAGCAAATATTGCAAATTTTTATGGTGATTTCTTTTTGTTTGTGTTTCAGAAAGCAGGGAGCCAAGGTTACAGGAAATCAATAGTTCTCTTGAGAATCAAAACTTATGAGGAAAAAGATCTTACTTGGTAAAACTATTTTGCTCATGACTTCTATTTTTGTAGAGTAAAAACAATGTGCTTTGATACATTCACTGTAGTTTATATCAGATCCCCTATTACAGAAGAGAACAGCCCCTTTCATAGCTATAGTACATCCTAAAAAAAATCTCCCTTTTGATCATCGATTGAATAGTTCAGAAGATTTATGCAACAACTCTCTAAAGCAACTATCATTTAAGGATTTTTTCATTGTTTCAATTACAATGTAGGTCAAAAGTTCTGTTTTCTGCTTATTTTCCATTTCATAGGGTAATGAAGACTGAAACAAAATCCAAAGTTTCTCCCTCAGGAAGCTTCTGTTGTAGTTCTGCATAGTCTGAGTACTGAGCTGGAACCCAGTCACCAAAAGAGTTAGTACAGAGATGTCTGCAGAAAACTGGGAAATTCATCAAAACAAGATATTCTGTAGAACAGAGTATTTAACTGTCAGCCTATCATGGTGGTTTTTGCTTTCATGCATCTGCTACAGACCTGTTACCCTTCCTGACTGAAGGTACTCTCTGTTTGTAAACCCAAATTTAGCATCAATTTTCTGCCAAAGGGCAGCCACTGAACAAGGGAAAATAGAGCTCCCCAGCCACCACCTTTAACACAATGACATTTTCAAAAAACATGACCAAATGTATTGACTGGTCATAGGATGATAATAACCTTCTTTCTTTCATGAGCATTTCTCCTAGTAAATAACGTTTGTATTCAATTTCAGCTTTTCATTATACAGATGTGTTAAATCTATATTTTGTTTGGTAAATTACAACTTACATTAACACTCCTGATTTACTAATTCATATGTATTATTGAAAAATAATTATTAGGGTTTATTCACTGAACATTTACTTCCTAATTTCCATCAATTTAAAATCATCCTATGCTTTGGCTGTTCTGTATTTAACTGATCAAAACACAGAAATATCTTAATTTTCAACATACACTTTCCTTTCTGGAAATGGAACATACAAAGATGGACTTTGCAATGATAAATGCTTTTAAGTCAGTGGCTCTGAACTACAGAAGTTCTCAGAGTCTGGAAAAATCCCATAAAGTTCAGCTCTTCTCTCTCCTTTCTACCAAGAAACCTCTAGTCTGTGCCTGCTGGGCACTGCTGCGGTATCAAAAAAAGGGATAAACACTGAGGAAAATGTCTACATTTAGAAAAGCTGAATAAAACTTAAAATATTTAAGCTTCATGCCTTCAAAATTTCATATATTGCAAATTATATAAGAGCATTTACCTTCCTTTAAGTTAATGGTTCATGATACACTGTCATTAAGGGTTTACCAGGAAGGTAAGATCAGACCCAGTGAAGGATTAACTTACAAAAAACTGGAGGCTAAACTTGATTCAGTGTGTGCCTGAGCTCTGCCTGTGCTTCAAGCTAGCTTTGATCCGGAGTTCCCTGGGAAGTTGCAGCGTTTCACTTTGTTCACAGTATTTAGCTCTGCCTCTCCAGGGGTCATAGGAGCACAGGCATGACTCTGTATTCATCCCACAACCTTGTGGCTCCTAGACGTGACCTAGTTCACACCATTGTCATTCAGAATATAATTGAGGGTTCTCAATATCTGCCTGTCTGCCTTCAATCCTTTACAGTTTTCCCTGAAGCTGGCCCTCACACCTGACATCATTTACCAAAGACTGCATAATTAACCAGTCATTCAGTTTGCATTAGAACGGCAAAAATACCATTTTCATTATCTTGGTTTAGCTATTAATACTATCACTGAAGTTTCTGGTTCAGAAAAAGATATATTTGAATGTACAAAATACAGTTGTCAAGGGGACTATAGGACTTGTCCACCCACTTGACCATCAGCTTTTATAACTATTTCATGATTATCTGTTTATTATATGTACTTCCATAGACTGCTATGAGGTGTCATGAAGTACAGAACACTTATTGAAATATAACCATTAATTGCTTGGATTTTCCACTGAAAGCATCATGAAGTGTGAATGCAGAGTAATGGCTTCAGTGATACAGAAATATCTTCTGCCTTACATGGTTTTTCACAGGTGTTTAATAACATGAAGCTTCTTATCAATTTCCCATTACTGTCTCTTCAGCAGTTAAAGCAGTGAGATTAACTGTCCCTCCTAAGCACTTGTAGCAGGATGTGACTGTGACTTTATGGCCATGTGTCCTGTGAGTGGGATGTGGTCTGGGCACAGCAGAGCCACACACTGATGTGTCCCAGCAGAGCTCAGACCCTCAGCAGGTCACTGAGCACAATGGGACAGAGCTGGGAGCTCTGCTGACAGTCTGCAATGCCCTTGTTGGACCTTCACCTTCTGGAAGTCTCTTTCCTTTTCAAAACTAACTGTCTAAGCAACTCCTGTCTTCAGGAAATTCCCTGTCACTTTCTTAAACCCTGGTTGATTTTGCTTATCCTCATCTTCCCCGATCCAAAACCACTCCACATCAAATGAATTAGCCACAAACCTAAGAGAATATAAAAATATCCTTGATAATTCTTTAGAGTTATTTTTTATCTATTCTTTATCCCCTCATCTATTTCTAAAATATAGAAGTTTTAAATTCTCTGCTGCTTGCAGTTTGCACTGTGCACTGCAGAAATATCTTGACTTCCTCCAGGGATGTTACTGAGCTCTCACACATCTCAAACTTCCATTTATATGTGTGTGCAGCTGAGAAGGGTAAGGTTCATCTGCCTCTACAAGGGGGGGATCAGTTCCCTAAGCCCACCATAGAGTTTAATTTTCCACATTTTCATTAAAATTACAAAGAATACAATGGTGAACGCAAGATTTGAGGTTAAAATAAATCAAAGGATTATTTGTATTAGGTGTATGAGATTTACAGCATCTACAGGAAAATTTCAATCATAAATTATTGCAGCTATAAAAATGGAATTACTAAGAAGAGAACTTCAGCATGGCTCTCATAAATAAGGAAATGCACAACAAAGTGTGCAGACACTAGTGTCTTGGAGGAAGAATTAACCATCTGTTGAGGGAATATTAGCTGCTCAAGTGATTACTGGACAAAAAGCAGTACTATTTACAAAGTATTAAGGCATACAGCTACAAAACAAGGTGAGAAAAGAGGAGAGAAATAATTATCTTGAATGTGAGATGAGGTAGACCTTACCTTTAGAAGGGTGTTCTGTTTTAATCACTGAGATTTGAAATAGATGGGGAAAGTAAGGGGCATGTAGTGATCTCAGTAGAAAAAATTTAAATTTAAAATTTTTAATTTTAGAAAAATATCTAAAATGACGTAACTTGCATGTGATAAATAGGTGTTACATATAGTAATCTTCTGAAAAAAAATACTTTATTGAGCAGTTGTTCTAATTTTGAAAAAAACTTTTTTTTTTCCCTTTGGAGATTATGAAATATTAATTTGACCAATATAAAGGATTATTTGGATTAAATACATGCAATAAACTTGTTCATCTATAACAACAGCATTAATACTAAGTATTGTAGGCATTGGAGTTTTAAAATATGAAGGAGAGCAATGGAAGGAGAAGAGTGAGAAAATTATGAGGGAAAACAATCATAGTAGGAGAGAAAAAAAAAAGAAAGCATATTTTAAAGACCATTTATTCCTATGATTTTGCTTCTTTCATCTCTAAAAATAAATGGAAATGAAAACCAGGAATTAAGAGGATTTGAGAGCCATTTTCACAGAGAAATCACCTGTGTTATAGCACAATGCACGGATGAAAAACTAATCAGTCCTTTTACAACAAAACACTGTATTACAGCTGGTAACATGATCTCTCAGATAATTCAGAATGCATATCTGCAGGGTATGTAATGCTTTAAGGTCACAAAAAAACCCAAATAAACCCCACACAACAGAAACACGTCAAGGGCGAGTGAAAATGCAGAAGGAGGACACAAGAAGTGTGAAAAGTAAGAAAGCAGTAAGGAAAGTGAGAAGAATCAAAGGAGCAGAGAAAGGACATTTACACAAAATGCAGAAAGCCTGAAAGACAGTGAGAGAAAGCGTGAACTCTCTGGAGAGAAGGTAACACAGCTGACCTGCTGAGCAGCTTCTGATCTGCAGCAAAAGTTTAGTTTCTGTGTTTTTCCTGTCATGCATCAAATGACATGTCAGGAAAAATATTTTTATTTTCAGTTTACTTCACAGAATTACAGAATATGCTGAGTTGGAAGGGGTCCATCAGGATCTCTGAGTCCAACTCCTGGCCCTGCATGGGACCATCCTTAAGAGTCACACCATGTGCCTGAGAAAGTTGTCCAAACACTTCTTGAATTCTGCCAAGGTTGGAGCTGCAACCATTTTCTGGGGAGCCTGTTCCAGTGCCCAGCCACCCTCTGGGTGAAGAACCTTTTCTTGACATCCAACCTAAACCTCCCCTGACTCAGCTTCAGGCCATTCCCTGGGGTCCTGTCACTGGTCACTGACAGAAGACATCAGTGCCTGCCCTTCCTCTTGCCGTCACAAGGAAGCTGTGACTGCAGTGAGGTCTCCCCTCAGTCTCCTCCAGGCTGAACAGACCAAGTGACCTCAGCCACTCATCACATGTCTTCCCCTCAAGGCCCTTTACCATCTTCCCCACTCTCCTTTAAACACCCTTTAATAGGTGAATATTTTTCTTATATTGCGCTGCCCAAAACTGCCCACAATATTCGATATGAGTCCACCCCAATGCAGAGCAGAGTGGGACAATCCCCTCCCTTGCCCGGCTGGCAATGCTGTCCCTGATCTCCCCAGGACATGGCTGGCTCTCCTGGCTGCCAGGACAAGGAATATAACACTTACCCAGACTGTTTAGCAGAGACAAACACTCATCTGACCTCAGACACCCCAGCTGCTTCTGCCTGGCCCTCAAGAACTTCCACTGTTTGCAGACTCTCTTTTTGACTTCTTTTTGCCTGACATCAGCCCAGCCCTGCCCAGTGTGACTCCTCTCTGAGCCCTGCAAATGTGGGCAGAGTTAAGGTTAGAGTTAATGTTTGGGCCAGGGTTAGATCTGAAAGTTTTTTCCTATGTAGCTTTTCCTCTTAGAATTATTCTTCCTAGTATCTCCCAGGTCAAGGCTGCCTCAGCTGGCTGAATTGCTGCTTAGAGAGTCTGAGAGATGTATTTAGAGTCTAAGGAGATGTATTTCTCCTTAAAGAGCAACTTTCAGGGGAGAGCCTTTTCAAACACTGTCAGATATATTACTCACTTGTTTGCAGTTCTTAGACTTCGAGTCTGTTCTGTATCTTTCATGCTGAGAGGCTTCTTAAAGCATAGAGGAAAAGGGAGGCAACACAAAAACTGATTGAGCATCTAACAGCATTGTGATAGGAGCAGTCAAACTGTCATCTTCCCTTACCCATTGGGACTGTGTGAAAACAGTCCTCATTAAATTCTGAAATAGCACTGGATATTCATAATGACCTTTTTGCCTTTTAAAGAAAGGTCATTCTGTCTCATTTCTGCCAGTACTAGTTAATTGAGATGTAAATGTTGTGCCTGGGCTGAACCCACTAAAATAATTTCAAGAGGATCACTAAGCAGCCATCATCTTGTAATAACAATTAGCCCTTCTCACTGTGAAATTGTACACAAGTTTTCAAGACATGTTTGAGAGGAAAGGCATTGCATGCCATTGTCTTTTTTCCCAGATGCTAATATTCCATGCTGCTAATGCCTAGAAACACTACATTTTTGTATCAAAACCAGATTTACTGGTCATGTTCTAGAAAACGTACAACTGTGGAAATAGTATAATGGACATAATAACATACTTCCCAGAGAACACAAATTTAAATCTGTTTTCCATACTGAAACAGGATTGAAATTTTTCGCAATATTTCATATGTATTACCCTTACTGTATTTAGAAATTGCTTAACTGGCAGAACTCCAGTGGAAATAGAAAAACATTTCAGTTTTTGAAACTCAGAGACCCTATTTGAGATAAAACTGCTGTTATTTCTTGAACCCCTGTATAATCCAAGTGTTATACAGTGCTTAACAGCTGCAACAAAGCAAGGAATTTGTATAAAGTGGGAAAGGGACAATTAGCTGAGAAAACACTGGGATGAACACCAAGTCATAGCCACTAGCAACAGTGATTATGTTTGCTAGAGTCAGATGCACCAGTTTAATGCCTAAGTAATCTTATTATCAAATTATTTCTTAGTAACACTGTCACAAATTGCATCAGATGAAGTAGCATATTTAGAAGAAAATGCATCATGCGAACTGATTGTTAAAAGTGGAATAGGTTTTGTATTTCCAAATAATATTTTGTCAAACTGACATTAAGAGAGAAAAGATTAAATTTTTTAGACATTATTATTATTATAATTATTATTTGCACTTGTTAAGGTGTAGTATTTTCTATTGAGTTACTGGTCAGTAACATTAAAACTAGTTTGCCATGCATTTTAGTCACTAAAAGTAAATGGTTTTTTTTGCAGGAAAATGCATAGATTCTTAGCATCATATAATTGTTTATCTTGGAAATAACCTCTAAGAATTGCATCCAACCATTAACCAAGAATTACCAAGTCCACCACTAAATCACATACTGTCACATCTGCATGTCTTTTAAATACCTCCATGAATGGTGAATCCTGGAATCCTGGAATTCCCTGGACAGCCTGTTTCAATGTTTTACAACTTTTCAGGTGAAGAAATTTTTTCTCATATCCAATCTAATTCTCCCTAGGTGTACCTTGAGGCCATTTCCTCACCCTATTTTTTGTTACCTGGTAAAAGTAATGAACCCCCACCTTTCCACGATCTGATTTCAGGCAGCTGTAGGGAGGGATGAGATCTCCCCTGAGCCTCCTTTTCTCCAGGATAAACACTCACAGCTGTTTAGTCGTTTCTCCTCTGAGTGACTCTCCAGTCCCTTCCCCAGCTCTGCTCCCCTTCTCTGGACTCACTCCAGCCCTTCAATGCCTTTCTTGTAGTGAGAGGCCCAAAACTGGACACAGGATTTGAGGTGTGGCTTCACCAGTGCTGAGCACAGGGGACAATCCCTGCCCTGGTCCTGCTGCCACACCATTGCTGACCCAGGCCAGGTGCCATTGGCCCCTGGGCACATCGGGCTCATGTCCAGCACCCCCAGCTCCTGTAGCAAAGGGCAGTCCTCCAGCTGTTCTGACTCAAGCCTCGAGCACTGCGTGGACTTGTGATTCAAATGCAGGACCCCCACCCCCTTCTCCTTGTTGAAGCTTTTACATCTTGCAACTGCTTGATGATAAATGACATTCAAGCAATTTCCTCTAGCAAAATCATAATACAATTTAAAGTAAAAGGACTGGACAATTATTTGAGAGAATGTGACTCAAAGGCACAAGAGTTTAGAAGTTTGTAAGGATGCAAGTATTGTAAGGATACAAAGCATATTCTGTATGCTTTGTACTTCTCTGTATAACTGCCTTAGGAGACCTGAAATCTGCTAGTTCCAGTTACTACTAGAAAAATTGGGCTTTTTCTTTGCTCTTTTCCATATATCTTCATATAAGGATAAGGGAAGATGGTAAACTAGGTTAATTCTCCCCACTTTCAACATAGCAGATGCACCAACCTTTCAATCTTGTTCTATTTCGTAATACAAATTGGTTACTGCCATTTCAGCCTTGCCTGATGTAGGTTTAACAGCATTTTTTACCCATGTTTTAAAGCTGAAAATTCATTTTAATAGTTCTTTTCTGGGAGGAAGTAAAGGAATAATGACTACTTCATGGAAATGTAGATTTAATTCTGCAAAACACTCACATTTAATGATTAATTGGAGAAACTGACCTTACATACTGAAAAAAAAATCTGATCATAATATATAACTGTATTTTCTTTTACACTCCAGGCAAACTTTATTGATAATGCTGGAAATCACTATCTTCATGAACAAAACTCATCAATTCTTGTTTATTTCCAGTATTATGTGACCCACAAACAGCATGTCCAAAGTTCTATTTCTTTTCCTGTATGGTATGTTATTCCCTTTGCTAGTATGTTTATCTTTTTTTTTATGAATTTTTTTTTTTTAAACCGGTTCACTTAGGCTGTGACATTAGAAGCAGGGCAACATTATTTATTGCCTATATAAAGGTGCTTTCTCTGTCTTATTTAAATAAGTTGTGTTAACAGCTGACAGAGTTGAAAATGAACAAATCTTAAATATATCTCTATTATTGCTTTAATATGCTAGACTCTTTCTTGTTTTCTAAACTAGGACTTTTTCTAGTTCATTTTAAGGTTTATTATTTTGCTGATCCTACAAGCATTCAGGCTTTCTTGAGTTCAAAAGTGACATACGACTTCAATGAGCTTAATTTTCAGTTCACATTAAAAATTAAGCCAATTGTTGAGAATCAAATAAAAAAAAATTAGTGTGGATTGTGGATGGAAGCCATTTAGTCACATTCATAACTGCAGTACTAAAACTACACTGCAGGTGCCTTCCACCTCTGGAGATGCCAACAATCAATAAACAGGATTCTATTATTTGAGGGGGTTTACTATAATATTCTTTACTTGGCAATTTTTCTGCTTCTGGTCTTCTGCACAAGCACCTCAGCTGAGATTATTGCTGAGCAGCTCATAACCTGCTTGAAAGTAAATGTATTTCATGTATTTCTACCCAGGTTTCCCAGGGGAAGGATGCCTGTCCAGAACACCTACTGCAGTTCAGTAGGTGTTCTGTAACACACCACCTCCACACCGTGTCAGCTTTAAATATGAAAGCTAGGACTGCTTCTTTGTATTTCTTTTAAGGTTAAGAGCAAGTATCCAGGGTATCTTACATCATAGGTTGTCTCCAAGGAAAATAGCTTTGTTCCAAAGACTGGATAGGACTCTTGCTTTAAAATTTTGGGTGCATTACTCCCTATCACTCCTTTTCTTGCAGAAAATGGGCACATTTATTCTATTTGTTTAGCTAGGCATGTGAACTGAGTGAAGTGAACTGGGTGAACTGAACCTCATGCCTCTCCAATGACTACAGGGACATCCTAAGTGATTAATTTAGTGTATTTAACATTGAGACAGATAAAGGGCAGTAATATAAGTGCTGTTCTCTCTTTCTCAAATTTTTTCGTGTCTCTCTGGACATGAAACTACAGAGACATGGGCTCCTCTCTTCTTGAGCACCATTGTTTCTCCAGAGGAAGGAGAGGAGAAGGAGGGCATTCTATTCCCCAGTCATCATTGTCTCTCCTTCACACACTCAGGACCACAAACAGCATTCCCAGTTTCTTTTTCTGCCAGCTATAAAGCCTTCCCCACTTTCTGCCTGCTCTTGTCTCCAGCCAAAGATGCAAGAGCTGGGCAACCATGAGCCATGAGCTGGCTGCCCTGTGCCCCCAGCCCACAGGAGGAACCTTTCCCTGCAGTGCTGGGAGGGTTTCTGAAGCAGCTCAGAGGTGGCTGTCCCTGACCAACGTGTGCCAAAGCCAAGAGACTGCAGCAAAGCCATCCCTCACTTGTGCTGTGATGCAAGTCACAAGTTTTGCTCCTTGGGTTGAACCCTACATTGCACAGACCTGGCCAAAACATAGGGAGCAACCTGGGGAAGGGGCTGTATTCCAAAATGTTGAGTGGAGGAACAATGTGGAAAGTGATTTTTCTGTACAAATTTTTCTGAAAATGGGTATTGATAATTAATCCTGTTCCTACTGCAACTGATGCAAATAAGGTCCAAAGATCTCTCCAATTCCACTTTTTACTTTACATCGCACCTTTAGCTCAAACTGATGCAGAATGAGCATTAAAATGAAGGTGGCAACTGATTACTTAATGCATTCTAGATAAAGCAAAACCAAAATATTAAAAATTATGCCCAGCTGTGAAAAATAAAGGGAAGCACAAATTGTGGATTCTGTGCATGAATACTGTATAAAGTGGGAAAATAGAAGTAAATAGATTATAACAGTCAGGTTAAGAGCTAGTTAATGCTGGAATAACATATAGGTGTGTGTTATTGTTGCTTTCATAAAGTGCAATTAATATATATTTTTGAAAACTTCTACCTTTGTGCCCAAATTTTAGTATAAAAAATATGAACATATATGTTTGTTATCCTGAAATAACTATGCGGGGATTTATTTGAAAGAGCTAAAGTAACTTTCTTCCTTTATTTTTAATTACATTTGTAACATCTTCTTTGAAGATATAGGAAAAATATTTTTTAGTTTCATCCAAACCTTGCTGAAGTTGACAGAAAGTCTCCTACTGAGTTCAAAGAGATTTGGATCAAATGCTTGGAAACCTCAAGCATGATTTCTCTGGTTTACTCTGGTCTAGTCATGTTTTGACAGAGGTATAACTCATTTTCCTATTTTAATTAATAGCAAAAATATCAGAAAACATATTTGGGGGGTTTTCCCTTTGGTTAAAATGAAAATATAATCTAATTGTTAAATACCTTATGATTCACTAAATATTACGTATATATATACCTCCATATCTCATCACTATTTCTCCTTATTTCTGTATCTTCTTATCCATCAGCAAAGATACTGGTTAGGAGAATTTTTAACAAATTTAATGAACAGGTAAAAGTTTGCATCATGCAACTCATCCTGCCAATTGTGCCACAGAAAACACATTTATTCATATAGTTTATAGCACCAGACTGGACATTACTGAATTAAAAAGTAGAAGAGAAGTTTAATGGCTACAAGTTTGGAGATGCATCCAAAGTGTCAGGACTTGTCATTTCAGAACAAGTTTCCCCCAGCATTTCTTACTTTTCTTTGATGTTTTTTGATTCAAAACCAGAATCAAGAGTCTTTCAAACACTAGCAGAGCAGCTTCTTTAATAGCCAGGATGCCAAGCTGGCTGACTTTTTAAACAGCTCACACCACAACTCAATTATTGCTTTAATTGAGTAAATTGGTAGTTTAATATTCATTACATTATTCACCAAGCTACTTACTAATATTCTAACAATATTTTACAGGATTTTATTCTCATGATTCATGCTGAGAATTTTTCAGCAGAATTTCCACTGTGCCTTCTGGTCCCCACTGTGAAAAGCAGATTCATTAATTTAACATGTTCTAAAAGAGGTAGATTTCCCTGCCTGTGATGAAAGTTCATATGATAGACAGCAGAATCCTTAATATTTTCTTTTTTTTTTTTTCCAGTAGTGTTAGTTCAAATGTATGTATTTATATTTGTGTGTAATTGTAACTATAAATGACTATCTATCTATCTATCTATCTATCTATCTATCTATATATATATATATATACACATATATATACACACATATATATATATAACAAAATGTATTTTATACTTGCAGGCATACCATAAATCCTTCACAATTTTTGCTCTTCTCCTCCTAAAAAACTGTTCTGCATTGTTGACCTCCTACAAAACTGTTTTACCTCATTGATTTTCAATTACTCTAAAAATACTCTTTTGTAATGACTGGTCAGGATCATACATAATTGGCTAGGTTTCCTCCATGAGATTCAGGATTGTTTATGCTCTTTCAAGAAAAAAGAAAATTAAAAAAAAAAGATTGTGTGAATTACATTGCTTGTAGAATGCCAATGAGATGAGCTGGGCCAAATTTTTCCTGTAACTGTTGCTTTAGGTTTCACACCAGTATTTGCACATACCTGTTCAGCCAACTGTCCCTGACAGTCAGGAACTAAATGCATTAACAATTTTTGTGCCTTCCATAAGACAAGCAGACACAAGACTCTCTGCCTTCATTGTTCCTAAGTCAAAAAAAGATGCTTCTAATAAATATTTGTAAAGGAAGAAATCAGTATAATACAATTTTATATCTTTTCCAAGAGCTTTTTCATCACAATGCATTAAAAGAATGCAATACAAAACCAGCACTGAAATAAGATTAATTTAAATGAAAACACATATCTGGAATCTGTATTGTTTTAGTTGGGTATAATTTTAAAAGAATTTTGCTGCCGATAGAAAATGTTATAAATACATACAAAACTCTTCTGGACCAGGAAACTGTAGAGTATTTCTAAAGTGTGCTTTAAAAACCTGGGCTTTTCTCTAGAAACATCAGACAAGGTACCTTCAGGTTATAAATTAGTCCTTCTTCCTTACACATTGTAAATGTATTTGATTGCTAAATATGTAAATAAATTGAAAACATCTATGACTTGTAATAGCAAAATTGCGGTGACAGAGCAGCAGAAATTTTAGCCAAGAGAAAAAAAACTTTAAAGGATAAAGGAGTGGGGGAAGAAAAGCAGGTGAGTCACAGATAGTGAGCAAACAGATAACCTGCTGCATCATTGCTTTACCTGGAAGAAGCCACAAGTCAAGAGCTACTCCAAGGCACATCTGGTTGGTAGAATTTATAATCAGGGCTGGCATTGGAAGCTTTTGCAAGAAATGCATGGAGGTACTCCAGCAACACAATGAATACATACCCTTGAAAAATGCATGTGAATTTAAGACATTATAAGAAGTCCTAAAATAAGTTTGTTTTTTTTTTTTTTAGAGAGCTATACAGAGCCATTTTGGACCTATTTCACTTCATGTTATGATGGTTTAATTGAATATTTCAGATTATTATTGGAACTGAAAAGGAAATACTAAAATCATGGCTTTGCTAGCAATAATCAACAAAAATATCACTTAAACAACAGTAACTGTATTAAGTATTTCTTTCTTTGGATATCAAAAAGAAGTATCTAAGGTATAGATTGCCAAAACCAATTTGTTCTTCTGCTAATTAATACTTCTGGCACCATTGAGTATTAGATTTTCAGAGAATTGAAGGACAGCACTTAAAATCAGCTTTCACTCAGGATTTTCCTTGCCTAAATTTAAACTATACTTCAGAAATTTTTTATCTGGTACAAACCAAAAGCTCATCAATATTACACAGGCAGAAATATCTGATGTGTTAACCTTTGGGGCCTCCTGGGACTGCTCAAGAAAAGGAAAAAACAGAACAAACAAAAAAAAAACCAAAACAAACAACAACAAAAAGGAAACAAATAAACACCACCACATTTACATCCTTTCTTTTCACAAACCTACACCCTAAACAAATTTTTCCTATCCCTGAGAGGCCCTGGTCTACTTTTGTAGTATCCCCCTTGTAAATGTTCTACTGAGGTATCGGCCTTTATTTTTGTTTATTATTTGACATTTTTAGTCTTAATGATTCTTAGGGGTCCTTTTCAACTTGAATTATTCTATAATTCAATGGTTCCCACCTAAATCCATGTGAACATTTTGCTGAATTTTTTACAAGTAAAACTGTTGTAGAAAGTTTCTCTGTACACATTAGAAGCTGCCAACAATTTCAATTTTGTATTTTATATTTTAATTAAATATGATATTTATAGAACTAAATTATGGAGGACACTTGTTAGGCTGTCATAGGTACTGGAATTCTATAAAGAACTTTTATTCTAACCATCAAGAGGACTCCCATAAGGATATTAAAGAAAATTAACTTGCAGATGTATTCTGCCTTGTAAGATACTAAAAGACCTTGTTACAAGAGAAAAAAAAAAAAAGTTTGAAAGTCAAGAATCTGAATCAATAGTGAAAAAAATTGCTAAGCACAGTTAGAACTGTAAAGCTGAAACTCACTTTTATATTTTATTAAACAGAACTCAATTGTACATTGTGTGAACTGCACATCAAATTTGAAATAACAGACCCATTAATCATATATGAAAAATTAGCAGTAGATTTAGAATACCCACCACATGTGATGATGAACTCAGAATTTCCTGTAACAGGCGTATACTGTTCTGAGACAATTTGCAAATGTAATGAAGACCAAATATGACAAGTTCAGGATAGATTTATTATAGAAAACAGTGTTTAAAGCCTCATATTTTCTTCTTATGGTGTATAACCTGCTCCCTTTTAAACCTTTATATTTAATAGATGTTGCAAGTTTTAGAACTATGCCTAGCTATTGTTAAGTAATTCATCTAAATCAGACATGGTGTCTAAAACTAGAAACAAAAAGGAACTCTTTTCAAATGGATGGATGAACTGTTAGAACTTGCTACTTGGTGATTTTCTTTTAACTTCACAGAATCACAGAATATGTTGAGTTGGATGGGACCCACCAGAATCAAACCCAACCCTTGGCTTTGCACAGGATGCCCCAAAAGTCACACCATGGTTCTGAGAACATAGTTCAAATGCTTTGGTTACTCTGTCAGTCTTGGTGCTGTGATCACTTCCCTGGGGAGCCTGTTCTAGTGCCCAACCCCACCTGGCTCAAATAATTTTCCTGATATGTGATTCTTCCTGATATAGGTTTTCCAACCGAAACCTCCCGCGACACGGCTTCAGGCCCTTCCCTTGGGTCCTGTTGCTGATCACCACAGAGGAGAGATCACGATCAAACCCTCTTCAAATTCTACTTCCACAAAAAAAGGTATTTTTTTAGAATTAGAGAATATTTATAAAATGTGATCCAAGTTATCAAGGAATTCTGAATTTATCACGATCATTACCAAACTTGTGTTCTGTGAATGTATAAACCTGGAGCAGTGATATGCCATTATGTTAACCATATCATAAAGGAATCAGTTCAACACTATCTCCTCTGTAGTGACAAGGTTAAGGAAGTTGTCTATGTACTAAAAATTACTGTTGTAAGTATTTGTATATGTAGGGCATTTGAGACATCAGCAGATCTCAGTCTATCCCTACTGGCAGTTGGCTATTAAGTAGAATATTGTGGACTCAGTAGTCAAAGGTATTTATACATTTCAGTTCTCTGAGCAACTAGCTGAAAGGAAGAGAATAAGCGAGAATAAAACCCAATGCCATGAAGATGTGATGGCATATATTAAAAAAAATATGAATCAGTGAAACAATTTTATTTTTCTTTGCTCTTCCAATCAAATTGAATGTCTTTGGAATTTCTGTCTCCCAAACTCATCCTTTCTGAGTCACCATTTTCAGACTGTTATCCTGCCTCTGTAGTTGTGCTGAGGGAAAGTTCTGGTAACTAATATTTCTTTCTTCTAAACATCTTCTGCAATTTCAGCAATGCCCCTGAAAAGGAAGTCAGTGAAGGAAGAAGGAAGATGAGGAAAATATCAGGGAATGTCACCTTCACGCACAAACACTTCTCTTTTAGGAAACATAGTATTTGAAGAAAGCATTTCTTTCCTCATGTTTCTTTCCATGATGACAAGCAGAATGTTCCTGCAGTAGTCACAATGAGCAAACTCCTTCAATGTTCCTGTCTTACTAATGACTTGTCTAATATGCAAATTGTACTTATGGTATATTTTATTTCTTAAGACCACTGGCAAGTCTCGCCTTTTTAAAAACATCCTTCCCTAACTATTCTATACATCAAATATATGCATAGGTTGGCAGCACTTAATGGTGGGGACTGGGGACAGAAGCATATGTTATGCAAAGGAATTCCTCTTCGGCATTTATTTAAAATGTATTTGCAATACTTCCTTCACCTATTTATATTTTACTTTCTAAAACTGAATTAACATAACCCAAATCTTCAGAAATATCTGCAGAAAATAAAAATATGCTATAAATAACTAGGAAATACATAAGAAAAAAATATCACCTAGGGACTTAGCTGTGCAAGTGTAAGCACTGCTGTTGTGGAATAACCCAGAGGGTAGTTTGCAGCTCATTAATAAAAATGGTACAAATAGAATGAAAAAGAGAAACACTGCACCATATAAAATAATTTTTAAATAAATACAGCTCTCCTTCAATTCATATTTCTCACTCTTTTTCACTATTGTTTAGTACAACTACAGATCTGTAAAGCATGCATTGTTTTCCAGGGGTATAGCACATGACTGCACAACACTGGGAGAACTTCGCCTGGTACAGACGAAAAAATATAGAGAATCTGGACCTTCATAATGAACAAAACCTCTCTGATTTTAATCAGATAAAATTTCTAAATGGCTTCGGAGTAGTAAATGTAAATCATCTGCACAAAATAGCAGTCACCTCTTTCATTCTGAGGAAAGCTTACTTCCATTTTTCTTTGATAGAATGTCATTATTTTCTTTCATTCCGCTGTTACTCCTCCACGTTTGCTTCTGTCTAGTTTAATCTTTCTTCCTATTTCAAATCTGCTTCAGCTCTTTTGTTTTTCTTTTTTTATTTTTTCCCATCTCTGTCTTGCTCCCAGAGATAAAGCACTACAAGACATATCTGACTTTCCTTTATATTCAGTTCTGCTTACTTTTGCCTTTGAAAGATGGTTGAGCTTTGATCTGAATTCATTGTTTTTCTCTGTATCAACAAGATGTTAACCTGTGCTGATGTTTTAGTTCTGTATTTTCTCCTTTCAGCATCATATTTGTGATGAAGTGTTTATTCATCTTGCTGTGCTTTTTGAACAATTTCTGTCTATTTTGTGTACATATTATAGCAGTAGTATAAAAATGGTGGTGTGCATAGTACACATTGTTGTGCACTGTTACTTTGATATTTGTACATTATTAGAAAACGCTAGAGATATAGCTACTGAAAATAATTATTATAAGCCTGAAGAAAATGAACAATGTAAAAATTTCTGATTCCTCGGACAATAAAAACTAGACTTATGCACTTTTCTGAATTCACTTGACTAACAGAGAAAATTACTGTTTACATAGAATAAGGGTGAAATTCATTTGTTTATCCCACTGGATAGTCAAATAACATATCATTATGGGAAGTTCTTTCCAAGCAAACTTCTGGATGATCCCATCAGTATAACTGAAGCTAAACATAATGCAGCAAACCCAATACTGTGTCAGTAAAAGCAAACATACCTACATCTCTGAGAAGGCTGGAAAGAAAACAGGTGAGCTAACCTCCTACAAATTATGAAACGCATTGTTGCTGTTTGTTTCTAGCTGTATAGTTGAAGCATATAAACTTCCACATTACTCCATGCCAGCTTCTTCTAATATTCTATACATATATTTAGATTTTCAGTCTGACCTATACAGGTTTGTTTAGTCAACATAGTCAACAACGACAGTTATTTACTTCCAAACCCTGAAATTCAGGAATGTATTTCCAGTGAATTGAGGATGAAGTATTGTGCTTAATTTAATCACCCACACCAAAAAATTGCCTCATACTGTAAGAGCATGTACAGAACAGCTACTAGAAGAAGTCAAGAAATTAATAACCTCTTGTATTAGAGGAGACTGAAAAACTCTCTACTGTTCAGTCTAACAAAAATATGACAACTGGGATTATTGAGCTCTGCAAATATAGCTGATGGGATAGCAAAACACCAGGAAAAAAAAAGAAGGGCTGAGTAAGCTAAATATACAGCACTGACTTGAGAATCCAAAAGGGCAACCGTGTGTGAATAAATTTAGGCTGTAAGTGTGTCACAGCCTTGAGCACCTTCCAGCTCCTCATTCAGCTGGCTGAGCGCAGGAGCAGCAGTGCTGGCAGGAGCAGCTCTGAGGAGAGCTGTGACCATGACCTGTCCCTCCTGCCCTCCAGAGCTGGTGCAAGCTCTGGCTCCCATGCTGACTGTAATGAACAGGGCTTATGTCTTTATTAATGTTCAGCTCTTTATTAAAAAGATCAGCTGGGCAGGGGGCTTGACACAGAGCTCACCCCCGCTGCTGTAGCTATCCGGGTAGCCGAAGGGGAAGAAAGTGTGCAGAGTCTGTCCCTGGACTCTCTGTGGCACACTGGTAGCCGGAGGGGAAGAGGTGTGCAGTCTGTTGCTGAAGTCTTGATGAGCAGAACCGTCTTCTCTCCTTCTCTCCTGGCACACTGGTAGCCACAGGGTGAGGGGATGTGCAGAGCCTGCTGCCAAAGTCCAGCAGCAGCTATCCCTCTCCTTCCCTCCTGGTAACACCACGAAGAGCTGCTTCTTTGTTCCTGCTTCCCACAGCCCAGTCCAGTCTTGTCCTCTGCAGGTTATGGTGACAGGTCAGACATAGACTAGGGATGTGGTTCCCTTTTCCCTAACCACCACACCATCCAGCCCCCTCCACTGTGCCCAGCCTTCCATTTAGGGGTGTTTTCATCCCCAAAACCTCATCCCATGATTCCACTGGTCCCTCTATTTTGCATCCCAGTCCTAGAATGGCAGTGTGGGTGGGGGTGTAGGTGATTCCCAGGAACAATTAGCTAATTAACATGTCAATGTCAGTACTTAGCTCAAGCCCAGCAGTGTCCCCAGCAAGGCTGTTTTGTTCATAACACTGACCTTTGCCTGAGCTGCTGAGCACTGCTGCTGCACCTCCCCACTGCAAATGTCCCTGCAGCACCTCCCAGCTGGAGTCACCAAGGGAGGGAAGGGAGCGTTTTCGTGGTGAAGATTTTGTTGAGCTGTGTCAGTAGAAAGGGAAGTCCCAGTGGCCTGGCAGGGTCTGTCCAGCAAGTTGTCCCTGTGACAGATAACAGAGCAATGACAAATACCATAACCAATGGCTGCTGGCAGATATTCCCAAGAAGCCCACAGGGACACAGAGAGAGCTGTGCTCAGAAGGGAGTTCTGTCAACAGGTAAGCTCAGCGCGCCCATTTAACATTTTCTGCAAGCATCCAAATAATTCATACATTTCCTGTATTTATTGTCTATGATTGCTTATACCTTCTACAAAAGGGGGATGATTGGCATTGCAGGAATAAAATTTCAATTTATAAATGATCTCCTGACCCAAATTAATCAAGAATAAACTGTCCTAGTTCTTAAAAACAGCAAAGCTCAGGCACAGGATAGCAAAGACTAAGCATACACTGACCTCCTCCTACCAAACCCATCTGCAATTTTCTTTCTCTCTGGATACCCTTGTAACAAGCCCCCAGCAGGTCAGAGAACTTAGTTGGTGGTGCATAGACTTCAGCTCTGACAATGACATACAAGTTGTTTGCATACTTGAACTACCAACAAATATTTGCATTTTGTGCTGAGAACAGAACAATGTCCTCTAGAGGTAAATGTTATCCATTCCAAGAGCATATCCACTAGGCCAGAGCCTTCTGCTTTCACTTTGGGTTTTGCACTTTAGGAGGAAGATCATTTAATTCTCTTTATATGTTCACTTTCTTTTTACTTCATCCTAGTGATTTTTCCTAATCCCATTCTGTGGCAGCTGCAAATATTGTCTTGAGTCAAGTCACAGTGTGACTTGTGAAGTTGACAGACAACGGGAATAGCTGCAATTTACAGCTGGGAGAAGTGGCAGCAAATATCTGGGGAACTAATGGGAAAGTGAGAAGTTGTTTTCAACCCCCTCTGTCAACGTATAAAACCACTAAGAAAAGGATGTGCTATTCTAGTTTCATCATGGTATTTGGGCTGAAACACTATCTGTTGATAACTGAGCCAAATTCCTTCATAACTGTGCAATTTATGTCTATCCTTTACAACCCTTTCAACATTTTTCTCAGTCTATGATGTCAGTAGGGGATCTCTACTGCCTCACAACTCTTAACTAGATCATGGGGAAAAAAGGGGAGTAGAGCTCTGTCAGGAAGGGTGCTGCACAAATTTTATACACAAGTGTAAGGTCAGGCCAAAAGGATGCTTAGGTATGACAGGGTGGAGAATTCAGAAGTGACAGTATTTTATACCATTATGTGGAAAGTGCAAATAATTACACTAACATAATGGAAAAACACATAAGGAAAATGGAAATATGAAATATGGAAAAACATAAAGGAAATTTGATTTCAGGGAGTAGTCCCCAAAGTTTGTATTCTTGGCCTCTAGATCTAAATGAAATATAGGTTATACCCATGGCTAATGGTAGAAGGGAGGGAGGGGGAGAAGGGAGGGGAGAGAAAGAATAAAATAATGACAATTAATAACCTGAAATTACAAAAAATGCTCATTGAGCGTATTTTGTGACAAAATACACTGATGTGCTGAGTTTTAGTAGTCTAATTCAGATTTCCATTTTTCATTAATCAGAAGTGTGAAGCATGTAGTAGAGTTCTGTTCCAGCAGCCTTCAATTTATTATTTTTATGGCTGTGTGATTTTTACTGTCACTGTTGCCTATCCCATAAACATCTGTCTCTGTAGGATAATGTATTGGCTGTTCAGAATCCTTCTTCTGATATGAATTCAATTTCTTCAAATTGCATGAGACCTCCTTTGTTTTCTTCTGTTTCAGCTCCTCAAAGCTGTGGAGAGAAAAAAAAACTTTGTCCCAGAATTAAGCAGTTGTAATATCTGCTTTTGAAAAATGAAACCACAGTGAAAAGGCACTTATAAACAAAATACTTTCAGAAGGAAGAAATGTTACAAAGGTTTTTGATCTATATTTGCCTTTGTTCATAGTGATAAAAATGACTTTTCAGATGGTTTTAGTTGTTTCTTTCCCTTTAAGATATAAATATTGCAAAGAAAACAAAGTGCAACAAAATAAAGTCTATAGTATAAGGAGGACCACAATCAAATGGACCAAACACTTTCAACTGCTGTAAGAAAGCAACATTAAAACAGAGGGGGGGAAAAGCTTACTTTGGCAATCTGGATTAACTCCCAGATTTTCCTGAACTGTCACATGTTGCCAGTACATCACTTGTTTATAAATCAAACTTAATCTCACTGTGTTTATAGGTTAGAAAGCTGGGGTTAGCCATGCATCACCTTGGCTGTTCCCTGTAGTACACACTCAGTCCAGCCAAGCACATCTCCCCCTGCAGTGCAGAGAAATGGGATATACTCTATGGATGTAAATGTCATCATCAACCCAAGAGGAAGGAGTAGGAACTCTGAACAGGAGAGAAAAGTTTTCTTGTCACTCTGATTGATTGGTAAGCAAGAGTGAGAGCTGGTGAAAGTGGTTTTTTCTGAATATTAATGATATGTTTAACTGATGTTTTCTTCTTGAGCCTGAGATATATCTCAGACTAAAGTCAAAATTTAACAGAAAATAAGTGTCTACTTCTGAGAATGAAAGATGAACCCCTTTCTTGTCAAATATTAGCAATGGCATTGATTTGCTTAATTTTCAACAGATCTCATTGTAACCAAAAAATACCAAGGGTGGTATAGTCAATCATTGACAGGAGAAACCCTGGGCATTCTGGTGGATACCAAACTGAGCATGAACCAGCAATGTGCCCCTGCAAAGACAGAAGGCAAGTGTTATCCTGCACTGCATTAGGCAAAGTCTTGGCAGCAGGCTGAGGGAAGAGAGCTGTTCTTGTGCCACACCTGGAGTGCTGTATCCAGGTTTGGGGTCCCCAGTACAAGAGAGGCATGGGAATACTGGAAGGAGCCAAGCAAAGGGCCACAACAATAATTAAGGGACTAGAAAAATCTCCTATGAGAGGAATTCTATAAGGAAAGGCTAAGAAATCTGGGGCTGTTGAGCCTCCAGAGAAGTTTTGGGGAGATTTTACTAATTCATGTAAATACTGGAGGAATGCTGCAAAGAGGATGGAGCCAGGCTCTCATCAGTGGTGCCCAGTAGCATGATAAGAGACGAAGGGCACAAACTGAGATACAGGAGGGTCTGTGCAGCACTTGGAACATCAGGCGCCACTTTCTCTGTGACTAAGGGTGGCTAAACCCTGACACACTTTCCCCAGGAAAGTTATGGAATCTCCCCCTTGGAGATATTAAAAAATCATCTAGATATAGTGCTGGGAAAGTGGCTTTAGGTGGCCCGTCTTGGGCAGAAGGGTTGGACCAGACAACTTCCAAAGGTCATGTCCAATTTCAAACCTTCTGTGATTCTGTGATTCCATGAATGTTTAACCTCATTCACTTCCCCAGTGACACAAAAATTATACTGTCCTCTAGCCTTTCACGGCACATTCCATGAACAATAGATCCATCTCTTCATAGATCCTGTGAGCAGAAAAGCATCTTTTATTCACGAGGTAGAGTTTCTGGATGGCAATCAATTCTCTGGGTGAACTGAAACAGTGCATCATCCTTTTATCACCACACATAATCTGGCATGATTTTCATAGTAACTGAATTCATTTTGCAGAGCATAAGAGGAATCTGACTTTCCAACTTGCTCTAACATTGAATATTTCTGTTATTTGCCCATCTCCTGCTTTGTACTTTTCCCATCTTCAGCACAGGATAAAAAGAAAAATATCATGTGAGAATATGTAAAGGAAACTGTATTGGAATAATCTGAAACACCTTGTTTCAATCATTGACTGTTTCATTTTGATTGTGGATTTTTGAAGCATTTCATGTTTTAAAACTTATTCCACAGTAAAACTGAAGAAATTTGATTTCTTTATTTGTCAAAAAAGGATGTGGAGAGTATTTCAAGACAAGAAATTTGACACAACAGGCACAGTCTTCCTGAGAGAAATTTATTACAATTAAAATGGAAAAAAAAATTATGTATTTCTTTTTATATACTGTGAAATTCAATAGTTCTAGCTCTGAGGTTATGGGTACTTTTCCCCAATAATCACATGGGATTTGATTTTAGTAAATTAAGGCAATTTGGAAAATAATGATGATCTTAGGAATGTACCTACACTTTTCATTCTTAAATGAGCTACAAATTCTTCTTGATATAATGCTCATTCCAACTCAAACAAAATGCAAAGTTTACCAGAAGACCTAGCAACTAAATGACTTTTCAGCTGACATCAGTGGGAGCAGTTTATCTTGTGACAATTCCCTGAAAGCACGGCAGAGAACATTTCTAGTTTATATTTATAACATGAACAAAAGCTGTTCATTCTTTTTGTCGTTGTTGCTCTCAGGAACTGTACCTTTCAGCTCTCCCTTTCCTAAATAAATAAAAAACATTTCAGCTGTAATTTTGCTTGTGTGTCATTCAGTCTTTCATTACTGAGTCTTGTAGATGTCATAAGCACTTCTGAAACTGAAGAAGCAGAGTTCACTTCAAAGGAGGAAATTCATGTTTTGATGTCTGTTTGAATCTTATCTAAACTATCCAGGTTTCTCAGCTCTCAATTTTGCTAGGGAGATTTCAGAAGAGTAATCTTTTCTTCTCTGTCAAACTGCTCCTTCTCATATGACAAACATTCAAGGTTATGTGAGTAAATTTCCAGCATTTTGAATCTGAGAAATATTGCATTAGATTTGAATGTTTCTGCTTTTAAGCAGAGCTCGTTAAAATTCTAAAGTTAATGAAAACCACTTTTTTTTTCCCCCAATGCTTTTAAATCACTGAAGTTGGACTCTAAAGTGGAATTAGATAGTGTCATGCACTTTTTTTTTTTTACTCCATGTTCACATATTTACACCTTTTTTATCTGAACCTCTCAGCACATACTTTTCTTCACACTGCACTACTCAAGGAGAACCGCCTCTGCAATTGTGGACAGTGTTTTGTTGTCTGAAATCAACAGAACAATTAACTCTGTAAAACTCAATACCCTTTTTCCAAAAGCAAAAGTTCTCTAAGTGGCCCAGCACGACCACCACTTGCCTTTTTTCACAAAAGTCAGGTATTGGTAGTTATTCTAAAACCCACATTTCATTTTTCTTTTGTTTTAGAAATGCATGTGGTCCAGAACAAATAATTTTTCCTCTTAAGAGAGTTTATAAACAATCTGTGTAATCTAAGATGTGCTGGTGCTCAAGCTTTTGTATATGTAGTGTCATATTGCATTTTTTTCCTTGCTTTTCATCTATGCTGTGCACTACAAATGATGAAGAACTGGACCAACAATGTTATGAAAAGAGCAAGTGTCAGTCAAGCAAATTAAAAAGACCCATCAATAAGTCAAACCTGTCAAGGTACAGCTCTTAATGCTTCTCAAATCTTAAGGATTATACTGAATTAATGTTAAGGTCACCACTTTTTCTAAGTTCTGTTTATTTGTTTGCCTTTCAGTTTTAAACAGCAAGTTGCAGAAGCCACCCTTCACAAGTGGCAATTCCTTGTGGCTGCTGGGAGTGAGTTCTGTAGTTATTGAGGGTGTATTCCAGCACTGCTGAAAACTTTGGGCCAGATTCAGCAGCATGGTTGGGCTTACTCTTGAAATAAGCGTAAAAAGAAAGAAAAAGGCCAGAAAACAAATGCATTCCTACTTTTTTTTTTGTTTTGTTTTCATTTAAATTTTAATCTAAAATCACAGAAAATAAAGGGGGGAAATAATAGAAAGTATCATGATTGCATAGCATTTTCACATATTTCACTAATATCCCTGTACGTGGCCATTAAAGTGGCTGTTTTTAAGGGCTGATAACAGTAGCAAGAATTAATCTCATTACAGTTATGGAGCAAGCTTTGAAAATTATATAAACAGCATGAAATTATCCAGGAGCTGGATAAAAGCTGAAAACAGGTTTACAAAGTATACCTTGTTGGCCTATCCAGAGGCTTTTACTGAAATGTTTCGCTGTCTATGTTGAGTCCAGAGTTTCAGCCTCTCATGCAATCTGGCTGAACTGAGCACGGTTATATTGCACACCTCTCTGTGGTATCTGTAAACTGAGAAGTCCTACTGACTTTATACATTATGAAATCTAAGGAAATCCAGGACCTAAATAAGTTTTACAGACATCCATATATTATTACTGTCTTCATATAACATTATTACAGTCAAGTGCAGTAGGTACATGGAGTCATTATTAGCTATTGTGCTAAAAAAAGTAACTTTCTGCTGTCTTTTCTTGTTTACCCTAATGCTTTGCAAGCACTGAGGGTACAACTCACCCAGGGGCTGCTTCTGCTCATCACCAAATAAAGTCTCTGCCACAAGGGTTTTCCTGATGCTGGTTTAGCAAATAATCATTAGTCTCAAATGAACTAGGTGGATTAACAGAAGTTCCTTCAAGTGTGCCAGACAGAAGGGAAAAGCTCCCAACAGAGGCTCAAAAGGCCTCTGAGGACAAAGAGAAATAGTGACAATGTTTTCTCCTACATGAACACTCTCAGAATAAGCTTTAATTGCAGTCTCCAAGAACAGAAGGAAGCACCTTCAGGGAATTGACTTTTGAGATCAAAGCTGGATGGAATGTTTGGATTTCTATGGTAAAAAAAAGAGAGGAAGAATTACCTGCAGTTGCTTACTTTAAAAAAGAAAAAAAAAAAAAAAAAGGGGGGGGATTGCACACCATCAAAATAAATACAGAAAGGACATGAGCTGTCTCCCTGTTCCCAAACAAGTGCCTGATGCACTACTAGGGAGAGATTTCCTGTTTTCTTTTTTTTTTTTTTTTTTTTATTTTTATTTAACAAAGTTTGTGGCAGTGGCTATCTGGGCTGGCAGAGTGCAAGGCTGGCATCTATATTAATCTGTATTTTCAAATGCCGTTAATTACAGCCCAGAGAGATTAGAAATGAGTCATCATACCTTTCATTCACACTCACTTTTCCTGTCTCAGCTTTCTTAGGAGTTTAGGAACAAATTATAAACTTCAGTTTAGTCCATCTTTTTAGCAAAATAATCTGTAAAGTTGCCAGGGGAAGAAAGTCCTCTCCATTGCTCATCTGTTATGACTGTGATGAGATGCTTGTCCCTAATTCAACTTTGAGATTACTGTGGAATCAGCTAGAATCATCTGCCACTTAAAGTCAGCTGAGATGTCCTAACACTGGACTCTGAAACTTAGAAAGACAGATCTGGAGGAAATATAATGGTCCCTCTTGGAGAGATGGCAGCCATTTCATGAAAACATGAAATAGGTTTGGGTTTAAAAAAAATATAATTTGCTCTGACTAAAAACAGGGTTTTTTTCACAGTCATCCTCTTTGGAGGCTGTGGCTATTCATCAAAATTTTCTATTATTTTTTGCAAATATATTGTGTGAAGAGCTTAAAAAATTATCCCAGAAGAAGGGTGAAAAAAAACTTCCCAGATTTGTTTATCCAGAAAAAACATAGACAAAATACTGGATTTTTTTAAACAAAATGGGTTAAAAGGGCAAGAGAGTTGAAATCAGGTTTCCTATCACCAGTAGATATCCCATTCAAGTAGGGAACTCATTATGATGTTTTTTTCTGTTCTGGTGAAGTTAGTATCATTTATATAGTTGAAATCTAACCCACAGTTTGTTAGGGTTATTTTTAATTTACATTCAGGAAAATATTTCCCAAATCCTCCAAGAAAAAGTACAAAGAAAAGAACCATCAAAAAGGAAATGGGAAATTCCCTGGAAGAATAGAAAAGTTTCTTAAATCTTTAATTTCATACTGAGTAGTCTTGGAATAGGTCAGATTCTAGCAAGATATGTAAATTGAATACCTATCCTTTTAGAATAATCTAAATTCAGCTAGTCTAATACAACAGGTACAGTATAGTATTTGGGATTCTTTAGCTGAATGCATGAATTTTATTTCTAAACAGTTAAATACAAAAAAATCTAAAATTTATTAATTATAAATTGATGTAACATAAGAAGTTTACACAGGATTCAGCCAGATTTACAGAATAGGTCACAGCCACCAGCTCTCCACCAATGCACAGAATCTACGTTTGATCTGCTGGAGGGGCTGTTTCAGTGGGTCTTCCTTTGAGCAAAATCTAGCAACTTAAACCAAATATTTTAAGTATTTCATCTAAGCCAAATTGATTTATCCTGACAGAGGTCAGGACAAATGTCCCACAATACTCTGCTGAGCATGTACACATACAATGGGGAGCCTCTTTCTAGTACAGAGCACATTTTTCACTGGAACTGACAGGCTAAAAATTACTTCTATCTACATCCTAGCAAGACAGTTTATGAAATTGTGAGGTTAGTGACATGTAGCAAAGCACTTTACTGAAATGACTTTGGACTTCTGTATGTTTCTCTAATGCTGTAAAATTTCACAGATAAACTTCACTTTGCACCATTTTTCTCTACAGCCAAGCCAGTTTTCCCTTACTGAAGAAAGTTCAAACACATAATTAACAGTCAAGCCAAAAATCTGCAATTAGTCAGAAGAGGCATAAAGATTTTACATGCATTGTTGTCAAATGCAATGGACACTCCTAACTAATGCCTAATTTCCCTCAAGGGGTTCAGGTTTCTTAAAGACATCTTAAATTAACTTTTGCAAAAAAATTAGAGATTGGTAGACTCAACCTATACTGTTGAATATAAACTTAGATTATTCTCCAGAAATAAGAAGGGCTTGTGAAGAAGTACATATGATTTATAAGCCCCAGTTATGATCAGAACAGTGTGAATAGACAGAATAGAATGAAGCTGAGTCATGAGTTTCATGTATGTTTTAATTCTGCCTTAACAGAATCATAAAGGAGATGTAGTTCTGTCATATCTGTAAACCAACTCTTCATAAAGAGAAGATCAGAATCATGGAAACACTTGAATGAATGACAATTTATCACTGTTAGAATTATTTTGTTGTTGAAACCAAAAGTCTACAAGTCAGAGTTGAGAGAATCAAATAATGTGGCTTTGTCTACTACTTCACAGTGGTTCATGCTATTTGTGTATTACTTCAAGAACAATTCAGAAACTTTTCAAGTTGGAAATCATAAGAAGACTCCAGACTTTTGTATAAAAGCTTACAGAGAGAAAAAGTCACAGAGCCTGTCCACATGTGAGCTACGGAAAGCTTTTAGCCTTTAGGAAACAACACCATGTTCCCACTCTATCTATGAACAGACTGAGTTAAATTCTGTCTCGTGTCATTGGTGAAGTCCTTCTTCACCTAAAATCAAACTGAAATCAAATTTTTCCACAAGTCCTAGGATTATGGGTACATTTTTAAAAGCTTTAAGAAGAAAAATTTTATCAACTTCTGGCTGATGAGTGTGTGTTTAGGAGAATATAGGAGGTATACCTCTGTATAGTTTTATAATCTTCATTTGACATCTTCTAATACAAATGGATACTGGAATAGGCAAACAGAATTGGAAGAGTCTTTTCTTAAATCTGTTTTTTCTTTTTATATTTTTTTCGTGGCATGTCGCATGTTAAGGAAGACATGCTGTTCAGAACTTTTTTCCTTGAATTATTCTCATGAACTTTAACAGTTTTATTGAAAAGATGAAGACATTTTTAAGAAATTCTCAAGCACCAAAATACATATTAAAATCCATTCTAGCAAATTCTCTTACATCTACTATGGCTTCTCTATAAAGCAAATGCAAAGACTTTTTCAAAGAATAATCGCCTACATTTGGTGACAAAAAGCAATTTGGTCCTGCTCAATTCAGATAGTGTAGAAACAAAATTCTTGCTCCATTTTCATTTTCCTTAGGATTCACTAAGGATTTCTTAGAATTCCTAGATGTTCCCACAGTCTACCAGGATGGTGTTTGTATTTGTGTCTAATATACTGAAATCTACTGCAGGGTGGATGTGTACATCCAACAGGAGAATATAGGTTAGTGGGTCTGCACTTTACAATGATATTCTGTGAATATTAAACTAGAACATTCTGGGGTTTTTCCTTATCTCAGTTTCATAATTTCAGCCCCATTTTTTCCTGAACAACCACAGGGATGGCTCCTCAGGCCAGACAAGGACAACATCCAGATGGACAACTACAGGGCTGGAAAAAATAAGGCTGCTTTACTGGAGTGCTGCTCCAAGGCTACTCAGCCCTTCAGCTCGGGGCAGGCAGCTGGGCAAGCTGACCCTGGCACGGTGACACCAGCAGCAGTTCCACCAGCACTCACTTGGGATCTCTGAATCACTCTGCGATGAGATGTCAAGGCATATGGGACTGCAAAAAAAAAAAAAATAGTGTTGTGTTTGTCTGGCTAAGAATATGACAAATGTAAAACTATCACCTTACCTATGGGAAGGAAGAGGACTAGGGAAGGCAAGCAAGTGAATTTCAGATGAGTGATATCTTGGAAAGAGTCACCAGAGCTTAAAAATACTTGCCTAAATCTTTGGGAGAATTAAGTAAAGGTAAAATCCCTAAGGCCAAACAAACGTACCAGTGAGTGCTGTAAAGGCAGGGTGTCTGTGCAAAAAGTCAATGTTCAAAGCATCACAGCAAATTCTTAAGACTCGTTTAAAGGTTTGGGGTGGTTCTAGAACTTCTTTTCTGAACTTGATTGTTTTTTCAGAAGTGTCAATGATGAGAATTTATGTCACATGGTTTTAATTAAATTGTAGGTATTTCTGGTCAACATAGAACTTCCACATTTAAATACACACGCTAAGAACAGAACTTACCTTGTTACCACAGCTTCTCAGCCAGCCTTGAAAGCATAATAAAATTCTTTGATGCCTGGGGTACAATCTCTTTCTTCCAGCTCTGCAGTTGTTTTTATTTTCAGAGGCATTTTTGTAAAAAATGGTAAGGAAAAATATGGAAATGATTAAAATTCAGCATTTGCTATTATTTTTAAAGTGTTTTCTTAAAGAAGTAATAAGATTAAATCTTGAGATGACAAGCCAACCTCTAATCAACAGACATAGGAAAAAAAAAAGCGCGTCCAATGAGATGGTCACTATGTATTTTAATATTTTTCCTCTGTTGTCTGAAGCACTGATAGCTGCTCCCTGCCAAAGACAGGATAACAGAACAAATGAATTACTGATTTAATTTGCTGTGGCAGCTCCTATGTTCCTGACCAAGATTGCCCTGCTTTTTCTCATCAGATTAGACTTCTGATGTCAGTACCGCTGTGTTTTCTCTGGTGATTTCTCCACACCAACATACTGGTAAATTGCAGGCTTTGCAAGCTCTCTGATTTTGTCTGGGATACATTCATGCCTAAAGGTCTGGGACACATTCATGTCCCTTTGTATATTCTTCTTTTGAAATTGACAAAACTCAGTTTTGCTTCTTCAATTTCTCTGTTTCTTCACTTTTACTTAGGTAGGAATACAGGATTTGAAACATGACGACAGTAGGATTTTATTATTCTTATTTTCAGTAGTCTTTCTCAAGACTTTCTCAATGAAATTTGAAGGACAATATGCATTCTGATCCATTACTAGTCTGTAGGTATGGTAATTTTCTTTTTATTTCTCTTTGGAACTTCTTATCAGTCAGCAATGGAACAAGCAGTCTTCGTTTGCATTCCATTTTTTATCTGTGCTGAGAATGGATTGAGCGCAGCCCTAAGGGGAAGGACTTTGGGGTCTTTATTGATGAAAAGCTCAAGATGAGTTTCACAGCCCAGAAAACCAAAAGTGTCCTGGGCTGCATCCAAAGCAGTGTGGCCAGCAGAGCAAGGGAGGGGATTCTGCCCTCTGCTCTGCTCTGCCCCGCTCTGGTGAGACCCCTCCTGCAAAGCTGCATCCAGCTCTGGGGTCCCAGCACAGGAAGGACAGGAGCTGTTGGAGTGAATCCGGAGGAGGCCACAAAGATGATCAGAAGAAACTCTGCTATGGAAGCAGACTGAGAGAGTTGGGGTTGCTCAGCCTGGAGAAGGCTTCAGGTTGACCTCAGAGCAGCCTCCAGTACCTAAAGGGGATCTACAGCAAGGATGGATAGGGACTTTTGACAAGATCATGCAGGGGTAGGACAAGGGACAATGGCTTTAAACAAAAAGAGAGTAGGTTAAGATTAGCTATTAGGAAGAAATCCTCTGCTGTGAGGATTGTGAGGCACTGACACAGGTTTTCCAGAGAACCTGGGTGTGTCTCATCCCTGTGTGTTCAAAGCCAGGTTGCATGGAGTTCTGAGCAACCTGGTCTAGGTTGAAATCTGTCCCTGCCTGTGGCAGGGAGGTTGGAGCTAGATGATCTTTAAGGTCCCATCTAACTCAAACAATTCCATGGTTCTGGGTGATAGAAATTCATCTAAATGATAAATCTTTTTATATTTATATGTGTCAAACTATCCTTTTTATCCATTATTCTTTCAATGTTCTTCTTCTATCTTTATTTCTCTTCTACCTTATTATTACTCTTCCATCTCAACCTCCAGTTGTATGTTTTTTTTATTTTCGTGCTGATAGTTTAAGACCAACTATCAATTATAATTGCCATTTATTGCTAGTAGGAATCTACAGGCTGAGATACACAGGTATAATGAGTTTAAAAGCCAGGAGTGTCTGTATCTTTGTGAATGTTATTGTAGCCCTTCAATTATTGCAAAGGGTATTTCTGGGGTTTCAAAAATGCTTTTCTGGACAGTTTCCTGGCAGTATCTTTTCAAGAATCACAAAGTATACTATTGTATTTAAGATCTCTTATCCACCTTTTCCATAATTCATTTAGAATAAAACATGGTTTTGTTGAACTCAGTTTGTTCTCTTGTATTTTCTTCTTTACACTGAAAAGGGGCAAGAAGTTTTCTTCTTTACAGTGAAAAGGGGCAGAACTCTCTAAGAACTTTCTAAGATCCTTTTCTCTGTGATATCTTTACTTTCAAGACAATAATGTATCAGCTTTTTAGGCTTCCTTGTGGATCTTTTACACAAAAACATCTGTAGTGACCTTACAAGTTCATTTACATAATACACTTAAAATACAGTCTTTCAATAGGACTTTTTAGTTTTTAACAAATATTTAATAAAACTATGGTAGATCTTCATTAAATCTCATTATTTCTAAATGTTACCAAAAAGCCAAGGTTTTTAAGCACAGAATTTTCTGAATTTTCTGTGATGTTTAGAAAGCCACTTGGGTCTACCAGAAGGAATCTCCCTGCTCTCTGCCAATTATATTCTCATGTCTTTCTTCAGTGAGAGTGATTTCTATGCACTCAAATTAATAGCAACTCACTTTTAGACCTCTACCTTTATTTTGTTTATCCATCTAAGCAGTGCACAATATCTCTTCAGCCATGTGTTTAAAATTATGAAATAGTCCCTCAATGATTCCACACTTTCTTTTTATTATAAAGACATATGAGTCCTGCTCAATAGGACAGCTCCCAGTCCATGGACTCCCTTTATTTTCTTCCCTGTTTTTTTAAATTACTTTTTAAAATATTTTTCTCATGCAAGAGAATTCTGGCAGGTGCTAGCCAACACAGTCCATTGATGTGAAAGGACAGCGAGGGTGTAGGAGAGTGAGAATTTTATGTGTTTATAGAAACCCCAGTATATATTCAGCACCATTAAGATGGTTAGCACAATGTTTAGTAAATTACTCAAATTTATCTCTCAGACATATGAACTGTTTAAAGCATGAAACTAGACCAGTGCAACCAATCTGGATGTCATTCTGGAGTTTCTTTCCCCTGTTCTCTGCATGGAAATCCTACAGACCCCCAATGTTTCCAATCTCTGTAATGTCACACTCTTACTTAGGGTCACTCTGAGACAAGGATTCTCTGGTTCACAGGACAGAAAAGATTGAATATTCTGCCTCCTTTCTCTGCCACTCACCAAGAAGAGGCCACCTGCACACAGGAGGCCCTGGAGAGACTGCCATGGTCTGAGTCCTCTGTGTCTCAAAGATCTCCAGCCTTGGGGAGCAGATGAGCACCGAGGCATTCATGTAGAGCTTTCCTTGGTCAATCTTTGTGACAACAAAAAAGGTATACACAAGCAACAGTGGCTGGAATTCACAGCAGGTTAATCAGCTATGAGCACTTCCAGTCAGTGGACAAAACCCAAGCCACACTTCCTACAGCTTTTTCTTATTTAAGTGTAAGAACAAAATGATTCATAAGTCAAAAGCCTCTGTGTAACTTAGAAAACTCCACTGTGCTTGCACATTCCTGCATAATAAAATTTTCTGCTTATATAGGCAGCTGCTGAATGCCAACAGGACAGAACATTTTTAGTATTAAACTTCAGTGACTGTACTGCCACAGATTGACTAGTGTGACAGTGCCAGCTGGTCACCCCCTGCATGATCAAACACATGTGGGTGTAATTGGCAACTTCACAGATGTTTGCAGTGGTCATTTGGGGGTGTGTCAGTTTAGTACCCAGTGTTGTCCATAAATCAGTGCATCTGCTCCTTCACTGAAGTGAAGGATCTCACTTTCCTTGAGATAAATATATCCTTTCTTTTCTATAAATTAGAAAAATGCTTTTTCTAAGTTAGATTTTAGTATCTAATGTAAAAGTTAGAATTTGAGCTGTGCAGTTAAAAAATCACAGAATATCATCATCCAGATAATATTTTAATTTTTTTTAGAGATGAAAAATTGCATTAATTTAAATTAAACTATTGGGCACAGAAATTCTAACATAATGCCATTGATTTGTCATTTATACCAAAGTTAACCGTGTTTTGTGCCTTTGCAAAATTCAAAAAACTATGACATAAATTGAAAGTATATATCTCAAAAAGAAAAATAATCAAAGATTATTACATTAAAATTGAATAATTTCTTTTGTTTTAATGAATACATTCCATTTGAGCCTTATTCAAAAGCATGCTGCATCATAAAGATTAGGCCTGATAAAACTTGAAGTCATCTGTAAGAAAGTGCCAGGACTGTTCCTGGATTTGACACTAATTTTAAGACAACAGAAAACAGAAGTTGTAAAAATTACAGCCCTTTCTGAAAGTTCTCAGAACAAAGAGAGGATAACATTCAGTGAAGAAGATACTTTGAGTTGACAAGTCTGTTAGCAGCAGCTTTTGCTCTGGATCCTGGCTGCATTTCAAGTTTGAAGATTGCACATTTCTGGGCAGTCAGAGACAATCCTTTTCATTGCAGCAAAACTTTTGTTTTAAGGAACCAAGGTGATCATAAAAGACAAGCACAATGACTTCAGAAGTCCTTGCTAGTGACCGTGACCGTAATGAGCTAGAGGCAGCTCCACACCTCACATCAGTAACTAAAAAGCCACTCCTCAACCTGCCCAGAACAACCAGGTGATGAGCCAGACACATTGTTCTTTAATGTGAGAGATGGGATCTTGGACAGTTTTCTTTCTCTCTTTTTAAGGGGACTGCCATCATTCCAGCGTTGCCATCCTGCCTACGCACTGACTCTCCTCATCTTCCTCCCGCCAACGGGCACAGCCCAACGGCCTGGTTAGGCCGTAGCAAAGCAGTTCAAATCAACTACAGTTTTGTTTCCACAAGCTAATAAAATCCTCTGAAATCCTACATATCAGCAAAAGTATTTGCCACAGCTGCAGCTATTGCCAAAACAAGCAATTTAAGAGTATGGTACGCACAGCTGAGAGATGAGAAAGTGTGCATTGGTCCATACTAATGCCCAGGCCTGTGCTAGACTAAGCTTCTGACAAGGATTTGGCATCATTATACCTGGGTTTTGTCAGTGTTTGTGGATGAGGTATAACTTCAAATTGGAAAGTGGATGGACAACTTTACCTCATCACATAGATGTTGTACAGAGGTATTGGTCTCACTATCTGTCAAAAACCTTCCAAAAATAGGGAATGGAGACAGAAAAGCAGAAAAAATAATATTTCAAATGAAACATAATAATTTTCCACATTACTTCTGAGCTTAACAGTATTCATTCAAAGTTAGGCCTAATTTTGAATATATAAGCTTAGGTCCATTCATTTTCTGTTTTATTTATGGGCTTTCTTAACTGATTTCCATTTTGCTATGGTTCTCAGATGACATCAATAGACCTCTGTCAGAAGTACTGCCAATATCTATGAGTCCTTTTTTAATCTTTTGTCAACATTCTTTATCTTCAGCTATTGTTTATGTCCTTTCAGTATATTCCTCAGTTGAGTTCATGGATCAGAAAACCAGGAGGCAGCATCATTGCTCTGCCTGTGTATCTCAGAAACATAAGCATGCGCTGATGGAGTTCACTAATTGCCTAGTAGGGCAGACCATATCATGTCCCTGTGACTGCAGCTATGTATCTAATGTATAAATGGCCTGGAAAAAAACATGAGTGCATGTACCTTAACGATAAATTCAATTTTCCTGTCACTGAGAGAAAGCACTACCTGCATCATTACTTGGTGATTTTAAACACAGCATGGTGACTGTGGTATGTATGTAAGCCCTGATTGAGTTGCCACTCTCTGAATCTGAAAAAGTCTTCAATTCTTGTGAAATTATATTGCCATTTTAAAATGAATTGTTTGGAAGTATTTCTACTGTATCTACTCAAGAAAAAAAGGGGGAATATTTGCTACAACATTTCACATATTTACAAGGTGAGAAAATTCCCATCTTGAAAAACAAAATCTTAAAAATAACAGTATATACTCCAAACCAAGGAAGAATCTTGTTTTCTTTTTGTTGGAATATTATGTCTATATATCTGAGAGAGGTTTCCTTCTTATTGTAAATAATATATTTATTAATATCTATCATTTAGTAGTCTGATAGATTTGGTTTTTGCGTCCAACTACAGAGTTGAAGTAGATGAATGTAAAAAGAGGCTTTAGCTTTAAAGAGACTGAATAATAATCATATATAAGGCAAAATAAAGCCATCCTAAATTATTAACTGCAGCAATTCATATATTGTGTTCATATTGCCAACATAGCAAGCCCATGTCCCATGTTTTGCCTAAAGAGGAAGGTTTTTAAGTAATGGAACTTTAGCAACTTCCTCTAAGAAAGATCAGCTTAAAACCAGCACTCCAGACTGAAGAATAACACAAAATGAGTAAACAACATGATCCCTTTCTAGTTTCTTCTCCCTAGACAACGCATCCATCTGTGCTGATTCTTGGGCAAAAGTTCATCACCACAACAGCCATTGTAGACTATTTTACCTGTGCAAAATTTCAGTCCTTGAGTAACAATTAATTTAAGGTTGAATCAAGGTTCATAAACTAGATATTTTCAATTATGCTATGCTCATATTTGTAGGGGTACCACCCGAAAAGACATGGAGACAGTTGACTAGAAATATTCAGATTTTCCTAGCAATTTATTTCTTTGCACAAGATACTTAACATTCATCCTGTGCATTACTATAGAGACACACTAAACAGAAAATATTCACTAAAAAAAGTAGTAAAATGGAAAAAAAAAAAAAAGGCATCCTTTTCCAAAATCTACAGCTTTCTCAAGTTACTTTCCTGTTGTTTTATGGGCAATAAAATCTTTAACACTCCATTCTTCCACAGATTGCTCTTTAAGTTTAAGTATGAGCTCATAACAATGAAATATTTAACAACAAACTGTTTGTTAATGGACCAGCTCTGTGGTAGACCTGAAGCTTGTAGCATATCTAATGAGAGAAGCCACTTGTGTAAAACTGTGAGACTGGTAAAGAGGGAGAAGGGTCTTTTCAGGGTTTTGTACTAACCTGCCACAACACTGTATTTGCAAAAGTGTTTCTTAATGTGAATTTGCATAGTGGGTTTATTTTAATTAGCAAATTCATTGTCTTTCTTCTCTTAAATTTTTTATGTTCTGGATTTTGTAACAATAGAAACCGTGAAAAAAAAAAACAGATTAGTCTGGTGTTTTATTAATACAATTTTTCTAGTGGTGGTTGAAAAATATCAGTACTTTTCTGAGCAAGTTTTGTTATAGGAAATCTCTATTCCATCCAAGATTTAGTTTGTTTCTGGTAGATTCTTTCAAGGAAAAAAACAAATGCTTTTAAATTTCTGCTTTCTGTACTTTTATCTCTAGAAGCTTTTAATCTACTTATTTACAAACAAGTAACTTTCAAATTCATAACTTTTTTAAAAGTGCATCTTGCCAAATTCTTCTTGCAATACTGATGACACGAATATAAAATGATGAAGAGTATAACAAGATGTGCCAAAAGCACTTAAACTGTGTACTTTGAATATACAATTTTTACTTGCTATCTAATAGCTTGAAATACTCAGAACGAAGGTAGGCATTTTAGACTTATTTACAGAAAAGATTTTTCTTGGTTTTTCTATAGCAATCCTACAAAAATTTATTTCCTCTAATGTAGTTTTCCATTTACACTATTTAACTTGAGCCACACCCTAATTTTAGTAATTCACTTTGTATAGAAGTATTTTAAAACCTAAAGTACGTTGAACGATAGAAAAAAATATTAATACTTTTTTTCACCAAAAAGACAGCATTGGTATTCATGTACTCATGTCCTCAGATATTGCAGACAACTAAGCTACAATACTAAACTCATACATCAAAATACATTGTAGGTAATGCTAGCACTGCTTACACAGCCAATATGAAGCTAGCAGAACTACCAGATGCTGAAATACATTTAGAATTAAGGATGTGCAGTAGATCCTTTCATGTCCGTTCCTGATTATGTTCCGCCTTGCTACATTCATTTTTATTTTCCTGTATAAAATAGGGTTCCTCAGACTATATGGTTTAAAGATAATGATAACTGATAGTGGACTGCTGTACTATTGGTAGGCATTCAGAAAAGAAGCACTATAAAATTATGTTCTATGCACACCATGAAGACCTATTATTGTAGAGCAATTTTTTCAATTTCCTTTATCTGATCTCTCCAGGACACAGATAATGTAAATATGAAATAGCTAAAATAATTTCTTCTATCTGTTATAAAGAAATATTTTTACATTTTAAACCACAAAATCTTCTAAAAGTGCACAGCATTACTGTATCACACACACAGACACACACTCCTGATAAACAATGCTGGAAAACTGGTAACAGCTGAGGAAAAGACTTTTTTGATTCAGTCTTCAATGGCAACCTCTCTTCCCACAGCTTGAGTGGATGGAAATCAAGATGGGGAATGGGAGGGCAAAGTCCCTCCCTCTGTAAGTAAAGATCAGGTTTGTGACCTCCTGAGGAATCTGAATGGATATAAGTCTATGGGATCTGATAGGCTGCACCCCAGAGTCCTGCGGGAATTGACTGAGGTAGTTGCCAAGCCTCTCTCCATATTTGAAAAGTCATGACACGTAAAGTCAGGTACAGTCCCTGGTGGCTGGAAAAGAGGAACCATTGCACTCATCTCCAAAAAGGGGCAAAAGGAGGACCCTGGGAACTACAGACCTGTCAATGAGACCTTTGGGAAGATCATGGAACAGATCCTCCCTGAAGCCATGCTAGGACACATGGAGAGCAGGGAGACTGGGGCTTCACCAAGGGCAAGTCCAACCCAGTGGCCTTCTATAATGGAGTGACTACATCAGTGAGCAAGGGAAGGGATACAGATGTCATTTATCTGGACTTCTGCAAAGCCTGAGACACAGACCCCCATAACAGCCTTCTCTCTAAGAGAAGAGGACACATATACAATAAGAAGAATATATTTATCTAAAATTTTAGACTTTTAAAATGTTGAGCCCTTTCAGCCATCCTTTCTTTTCCCTTAATCATATTTTCATTTTTAAAACCTATTGTATAAAGGTTACTTTCTCTAAGATAGAAAGGTCACAGTCTCTTAGGTAAAAAAACATATAGACATTCATAGAAAATAAAGTTTTATACCAGTAGAAGTTCTGCTATGGCACGTGAAAAGAGTACAGATCTCTGTGCAAACTAATCTTTGGTCTGTTTCCCAGAGGAGATCTGTATGCATGTTTGATGCATCTGCATTAACATTTTAGTTCAGTTCTAATACAGATTTTGAATCCAATTTTCTGAACAACCCTTCCAATGTGCTTCGATTCACATTTCAAAGCAGTCTCTGGGATGACAATTAGAATCTTTTTTATGAATCTAAAATGAAATATGCACTCCAGGGGTACCTCTAAAGCTCTCTTAACTACTCCCAGGCATTGAATCCATGGGCATGATTTAGAGACAACCTGAAGTAATAATCCTTCTAAATGCTTATGGAATGAGTGTCAGCTCCTGAGTGCCATCTGTTTCTCTGCAGCTACAGTACTTTTGACCTGCATTACTTGTTAATGTAGACATCATTATACTTCCATCCTAGTCAAGCTCATTTGTCTCTGTGGCCTGAGCTACTTTAAACATGTCCCATGTCTCTTTTGTGTGGTGATTTAGAACTGGCACTTAACAGAAAACACAAAAAAACCCTCAATGAACTACGTTCTTGGTCAGTCATTGATGATAATTATGTGGCAAATGGGGATATTTTCTTACTAACTTACATGAAGTTTTTATAATTATTTTGAATAATGAAAATAGGCATAGAACTCTATGCATTCATCTTTTTTTTTATTTTTATCCTAACATTATATAGCCGTCACCTAATCATGTCTGAAATATCTTCTTTCTCCTAGTCATTATATAGAATCATAGAATTGGAAGACCACTGAGATCATTGAGTCAAACTGTTAACTCAGCACCGCCTTGTTCCCTACTAAACCGTGTCCCCAGTTCCACATTCACATGCCTTTGAATACTTCAAAGGATGATGATTCCACCACTTCCCTGGGCAATGCCTGAACACCCTTTCATTGCAGAAAGTTTTCCTAATATTTCATCCAAACCTCCTCTGGCACAACTTGCCATCATTTCCTCTCTTCCTGTTGCATTACTTGAGAGAAGAGACCAACACCCCTCTCACCAGAAACTCCTTTCAGGCATTTGTAGAGAGTGATAAGGTATCTTTTTCTTCAGGCTAAACACCCCCAGCTCCCTCATCTGCTCCTCAGACTTCTGCTCCAAACCCTTCCCCAGCTCCATTCCCCTTCTCTGGACTCACTCCAGCCCCTCAATGACTTTCTTGTAGTGAGGGGCACAAAACTGAGCACAGGATTTGAGGTGTGGCCTCACCAGTGCCAAGTATGCACTGTGTCTGTATCACACTGTCATTACAGCTCATAAAATTCATCTCCTTATTTTTGTGTTGCCTTTGTCTTATTGCTCTTCTTGAAACTGTGGAGTCTGCAGAACTCCACAGTTCTTCCATGCTTCCTTGTGAGTTGCAACCATCTCAGGTTTCTTTTATTGTTCTTTTAACCCAGTGTCCTTTTTTATTAGTCTGCTTGTCATGATATGTTGTACTCACATTACTTATACAGTAACAAATCATAATCTTTCTAATAAATGAAGACTTATTAAAAAGTAGCACCTTATATCTGTACATAATTAGAAAAAAAATTACTTGCTTTTTGTTCTGTCTGTTTTGAGTTGAACCTAAATAGGTAATGTCAATTTTGATGCTATCATAGAAATTACTTAGAATAAATAAACCTTTCAGATTTACTTTCAGAATTGTGCATGTGTTCTGAAAATCTTGACAAAGAATCACATTACTCTGCTAGGTCACCATATTTGCCATAAATCAAAGTATCCAATTGACTGTTCCATAACCAAAGTCAGAACTTTCATTTTTTCCCAAAATCACAAGTGGGATAGTATAACTACAAAGTGATTTTTAGAAGGGTTTATAAGTGTGTGACACCTTATCAAAATTAGAATACATGTTTTGATCAGATGTAATTGCTGCTTTATTTAAAGGGAAGGTACAGAGTAAAGGAAAAAGAGAAATTAAATTTGACTTCATCTGAGTTTCACAGGAGATTTAAAGGATATATTGTTTGCTATGTCATTAGAGAATGTAGTTCAATCTTAATGTCTAAAAATGTTTTTATTAATACTTAACTTCCTAGAGTACTTACACATCTATCTTGTAGAGACAGTGGGCCAAAGTCTTGTCGTCTTGTCAAAGTTTGTACAGGCAACAAACTTGGATAAGAACTTCCATGCACTCATAAAAAGTTGTGATGACAGGCATTGAAATATCCTGGGTCTGCCCAAAATTACTTTCCATTCCTTTAGAAGTGGGCTTTTTATTTATTCATGTACATTTTCAGGATTATCTAGTTTCACTCTTCACAGGCTGTGAACCATGCTGATGGAATCAGTGCATTCAGCTTTTAGTAGTTAGCAGTGGAGCATGAACCTCTACTGGAAAGAGGGGAATACAGGCAGCTTTTTCTTTTTTATATCCATTTGCTGTGGAGAGGGACCACAGCAAATGGATATAATTACCAGGTATTGCCAAAGAATGTTAAGTCATGAACCAAAACAAACTGACTTGAAAATTAAGTGTGATTAACTATAGAGAAGAAATCACATCACGTCTATAAAATCATAAATAAGGTTTCAATGTATCCTGATGGGGAAAAAATTGACACAGACACTGAAGACATAATTGTGTGTACGCCTTTGTGCTGATTTTGGCTGGCGTAGTGTTGATTTCCTTCATAGCAGCTAATGTGGAGCTACGTTTTGGATTTGTGCTGGAAAAAGTTGATAACACTGGGGTTTTAGTTACTGCTGAGCAGTGTTAGCACAGAATTAAGCTTTTTCCTCACACTCATCGCACCTCACCAGTGAGCAGGCTGGAGAGCACAAGAGCTGGGAGGAGTATCAGCTGATGCCAGCTGATCAAACAGATATGCCACATCACACAGCATCATGCTCACCAATAAATCTGGGGTAAGTAGTAGAAAGGGTGAACATTTTGAATGATGGTACTTGTATTCCAAAATCACTGTTGCATGTGATGAATTCCAGCTTTCCTAGGGATGGACAAATAGCTGCTTGATCATGGGAAGTAGTCTTAAAAGAGCACTTAAAAAGCACAGTTGCTTGTCTCAAAAACTCTTAAGGCCACAGGATGACTTTGCCATGGGATGAGTGACAGAATGGCACAAACTCCAGGCCTAGTGGAAGCAAGATATCTGGTTAGTACATCCTGGTTAATACATCAGGACAAAAATTCCCACTGTGTCAAACTGTGTACACAAGCAAGTGTTCATATGCGTATCACCCATCAACGAAAGATCACCCCAGGTTATGGGACTGATGGCATCTGCGGCCACCAGTGACCACCAAAGCCCCTCCAACTATGCTTCTGTAAACACCTGGAACCTGGACTGTAAGATGAGCCACCAAATAAGATAAAGTGGTACTATTTGTCTGGGTATTATCTCAGACCTAGAGGGAGGTTAACAAGTCTTGGGGAGAAGAATGTATTGGACAAAAAAATACAGAATTTTTAGGCCACAAGGAAAGGCAACTCAGCAAATGTGCTGAAATCAGCCCCAGCTGGGTAAAAGGTAATTCTGTCAAAGGGGAGATCATGACCACCAACTCAGGGCCCACTGACCCAAGAATCCCACCCCAACAGACTGAAGAGAAGAGAAAGACTTAGCATGAGGACTAATCAGCATTAGAAGCAAGGAATTCATTTAACCAATAAAACTGCATAGTCAAAGAGTATTTATTCCTTTGGTTGCTAAAATGCATAAATAGTGAACATTTTGAACACCACCACCAAAAGGTGGTGAAGAAGGACCAATGGGATGCTGTTGGATACAGGTGGTGAATATCTTCTGCTTGAACAGTCTCTCACTTCTGTACCCTCTCTCTCTCCTGTCTTTTCTATTTCTTTCCTTCTCTCTACCATCACATTTTATTGCTATAAAATTAATACTATTGACTTCAGCATATGGTGTTATTTGCACATTAATTCAAGTAGGGGTATCTCTCAGTAATAGGATCATAACAGTGATGAATGAATTCCTTGTCTTACTTTGCTTGCATGTGCAGTTTTTGCTCTACCTACTAAATAGTCTTTATCTCAGCCCACAAGGTTTTTTTAGTTTTAGCTTTCTGATTCTGCCCCCATTCCAGCAGGGGGGAGCAGATTTGTGTGGCTGTGTTTTTAGATGGCTTTAAACCACTGCAAGCCCTCAAACTCTTCTCCATAGACAAGACGTAGTGTGGAAGCTAACTAGAAAAGATAATTTTTTTGAGGAATAATTATTTCAGCTCAGGCTGTGAACTGTAATAGCTCATTCTGGATTTCTACATTTTGTACAGATGACTGCTGCAAAGATTTCCAAAGTTCTCCACAAAGCCAGATTAAATTGATGTCTCTTTTCCTTTTCCCCTTCAGATTCCATGAGTCTCTCTATATCAGAAAATGAAAACCTGTGAAACTACTGACAGAGCACTAGAAGAATTCCTGAGACAATGCAAGAAAAATGAAGTTTCAACCCAGTCTAAGGATAGTTTTTCATTTCTTTTCTTACCAATATAATCAGAGCAAAAATGTTATTATTTCACTAAGACATTAAATAAATATATATGTATGTCTGGACCATTCTATCTCATATCATGATGACAAGCATGGATTTCTTTCCATCCTTCAGGCTGTGTAAATATTTTTCTGCTGCTCCTTGTTTTATTCATTTACATAGCCAAGAGATAAAAGTAGGAAAGATTTTCTATTAAAACTTTCATATTTGTGTATCCCGTTAGGATTGTTTTTTAGATAAACATAGTTGTTAACTAAACTTGGTTTCCTAAGCAAATGATGGCCCTGATTTTAAACCTCCATATAAATGATTTCTTTTTTAGTTTGCAGGAATAGACCTGTCAAACAATTGCAAGCAAAAGCTTTTCTTAGCTAATTAGGAAGACACAAAAACATGAGGCAGACCTCCAGGAAAAACTAATTGCACAAGCCAAGGGAGTGATTACAGGGATGCTAAATATGAGAAAAGTCACAAATTCAGTGTGGTATATTCCTTTGGTGACATAAATACATCTTTTAAAAATGTTTGCCCTGTAGCAATGCAGTTTATTATCTCCTTTTTGTTTAAAAAAACTCTTATTTGTCCCTGGAAAACATTGAAAGGCTTTGTATTTCAAAAGAGTTCTGCTTTCACATCATATTTGATGTAAAATTATTTTAATAAGACATCGTCAGTAAGCACATGGAGAACAGATATACAAACCTTTTATTTGTCTAATTCTATTTGATTCATATCATATGTGGGCATATCTTAATAGAGTATTTTGTTTTGAACTTTCAGGAAATGAATAAGATTCAGCATGTAAACTTTGTAGTCTTAAAAATGATACATGGTATTTACAGAAAAAAAAATATCATTACATTATTTAACACAAATGATTCTGTTTCTAAAATGATTCAAGTATCTTAACTCTCCAATCAGCCATAGTGACTAACATATCTTCTGTGAAACACATGTTGGATTTTCTGGGAAATTCTGAAAAAAAAATCATATTTATACATGAAGGCAAAGTTCCTGCCTGCTTCACTTTTCCTCATCCCCTAAGCTGGACTAGTAAAAAGGGAATTAAGTAAACTACTTTTTATTTCATCTAGAGTTTGCAAGGGTTTCGTTGTCCACCAGGGCAGCCGTGTGGGAAAAAGTCATGTTCTCCACTCCCTTCTCCTGCTCCTGCCTTGTCCCATGATGTGCTGGGCTCTGACAACTCGAGCAGCCCTCCCTCGACACCCCCAGGGCCAGGCTGGGGCAGCAGCTGTCCCTCTGAGGCTGCCCACCTGCACAGAAGCCTCTGTCATTCACCAGCAAGGTGTGGCTCATTGGAGAGGGTAGCCTATCTTGCCTAATAATGAGAGCTGATATTTCAGCTGGAGAATAACAATGTCAGGAGCTGAACTGAAAATCCAACACAAGCCTGTTGGATCCATGACTGAGTCCAGTTTCCACCTGGAATCTGATAAATTTACTGCAAAACTGAAATATTAGGCCAACATGTGTAGTCAATCATCTGTAGGTACATATTCCACAGCTTTACAGTAAGTTTTTGCATTGAAAGATGCTTTCCCAAATAACCTCAACATAGTGAAATTAAAGCTAATTTCCATTACGATTAGGCATCCACTTACCCCTCAGTGAAGTTCACAGTATTTTCATGGTAAATTTCACATTTCAAACTTAATCTTTTACACCTCTGGGGCTGGTCAGGGAGAGGTCAGTCACAGCTGATGCTGTAAAACAGGAAGAGCATTTTTAATTGCTTTGTGTTCCAGTATCTCTGACCAGCAGAGACACTTTCCTCAAATTCACTTTGCAACTTTCCTCAAATTCACCAGTATACCAGTGTAGGAGGGGAAGGCTTTACACCCCTAGATAACTCTTCCTTAGATGTGTGACAATCTAAAAAACATAGTGTTACAGAAAAACATCTAGCCACAGGGGCAGCTAGCAGCCCTCCTAACTTTTGTCCATCTTGCTGCATGCAGATTACTGTGCATACCAGCATGAAAATATTGTTTTATTTGCCTGAGTGAGTACCTGGAAGTACTCACATATTTCATATTTATTATAAACTATTACTATTGTTATTGTTGTTTTTGTTGTTGTTGTTGTTGTAGTTACATATAATAGAAATGAACCAGGCCATCATAAAACAGAGGAACATATCAGTTGTTTCAAAGAATGTACAGATGAAATAAATCTGATTCTCTAATAGTAGCTAATAATGTGAGGGGAGAAGGGAGGCGATAAATTCAATACTAAAGAGGAAAAAGAATAATATGAGCTATGTGAGGAAGGCAACCATGAACAAAATTATTTTCTCAGAAAAACTTTGCTAGAACATTTATGCTCTTTCAGAAACATGTATATACAGGATAGGAACTTTTGTCTGCAGTGGGAGCATCAGAGTTACCATAAAATAGTTTAATTAGCAGAACTTGTAAGTGTATATTTATGCTACTCTGGTAGTGTCTTCTAGATACACAAAGTGTTCTGCTCTTTATTAATCTCAGACCTTGGAAGACAAAAGACAGTCTCTATTCCCTGTAAAACACAACCAAGACTCACCTCTACCTGCAGCTAAGGGACATAGAGGGAAGAAAACTGTGTATCAGAAATACTGGATGTGTATAAAACAGAAGGTTTCACACTCACAGTGCATAGACTGTCTTTCTGTCTCATCTTCATACAGCACCTTATGTCATGGGCTCTGCTCCAGTAGGGTCCTGACTTCTGTTATTGTCTGAATAAGCAGCAGCAACAGCTAAAATTATTTACAACCAGCCTGCACCTTTTTAATGACAGAGGTTAACAGAGCAATTTGGAGAGTTTGAAGTGGCATAAAGCAGGGCTTAAAATTATTTTGAGCATGATGATTTTTTACCTGTAGGTTAAAGAACACAGTGCTAAAGTTTAGCTTTAGAAATTCCAGACAACATTCATAACGGATGTCAGGAGCTCTATAATACCCATATGTGTGTCCCTGTGTGCACACATGCACATTCATGTAGATATACATACATGCTTATATTTGTATATCTTCCATAAAGATGTACTCAAAAACAGCTGGCAAATAAGAACAGTAAACTCAGCAAAAGAGAAACAAGCAGTCATTCCTGTTCTGTCAAAATAGTGTACTTTCCACTACATTCTCCTTTTAAAGTATTTTTAAAAGCAATTCTTTAGGAATTGGAAGTATCTGCCAAAACTCCTTTGACATTTTGATTTCTATGTCACTTACCTGACCCTAGGCTGGGAATAAACCATAATATAATTTCTTAAACTGGGCTGACATATGGCACTCAATGATTTCTGGTCATTATTGCTACAAAAATACATTGACTGCATTGTGGTTTTAATGCATAAATAACAAAAATTAGTACATTACTGGCATCAACAGAGTTTGTGTTCTCATTTGATCCTGGAGCCTGTAAAACCCTGAGAATCTGATGGAACACACACCTGTCCTGTGGCAGCTTTCTTTGCTTCATCTCAGTAACAGTGGCCCAAAGAATAAATCCATGCTTGGCATTATGGTGTGTTTGCACTGTACAGGAAAGCTCAGTAGGGCTTTGTTTCCATTCACAGTCTACCTGTTCAATTTTCCAATAAAATCTTGGTTTTTTTGAAAAGCACATCTTGAGCCATAAATGCATTCAGAGAAGGAGTAATAAGGGTAGACCAACAAATAGCCTAGGTAATAAACCAGATTAGCAAGTGAATGTGCCCTGCATTTAGATGAACTGCAACCATTCTGGTTCATAGAATCACAGAATGTGCTGTGGAAGAAGCTTATCAGGAACATCAAGTCCAAGTCCAGGTGGCATAATTAAGCCCAGACGGACACCCCAAGAACCCCACCATGCTCCTGAGAGCATTGCCCAAATGCTTCTTGAGCTCTGTCAGGCTTGGTACTGGGACCACTTCTCTGGGGAGCCTGTTCCAGTGCCCAAACCCCTGCTTTGGTGAAAAACTTTTTCTTGATATCCAACCTAAACATCCCCAACTCAGCTTCATGCCATTTCCTCAAGTCCTCTCACTGATCACAAGAGAGAAGAGATCAGTTCTTGCACTTCAGCTTCCCCCCATGAGGTTATCCAGTTTTTATAGTCTTAGGAACACCATTTCTAGGAGCACCAAGTTAAAACTTTTCCTATGGCTGCCTCATTTCTTGTTGCACTAATGTATGTCATCTCTTCCTAGAGCTTTTCTCAAGTGTTCATAGTAGCTGCTTCTTATGCTACTTCTCTGTGTCCAGCAAGATCAGCAATCCCTTCATTCAAAACAGCTGTGTATTGAATTTCTATTTCATGACATATTTTCATGAACAAAATAGATTTTAATACCTTTTTAATCCTATTCTGATTAATTTTCTTGAAATTGTCAGCTTGATTTCATTCTTCTGCAGTGCGGTAAACACACAGGGTCATATAGGAATCATAGAGGAAACTGAGAGAAAAATAGAACAGAAAAATGCCTATATCTGCAGTGATATAAATTATCTCTACTGTGACTTCTAACTGGAACTAAGGCAGTGAAGGTCAAGGAGAGGATATGCATATAGGCGGGAGCAGACAGTAGCATTGAGACCATTACAAAATGTGAATCTGTTATTATCATGTGTCTCTGTTATTAATGATCAACAAAACAGAGCCCTGCTCTCCTCCTAGAGTGTTGCCATTGACATCTGCTGTTGAACAACTTATCATATTAGAGTCTGAGTGCCATTTTGGGAGGAACTGATTTCCAGAAGGAGGGGTGGACGCTGGGTGAAACAAAGCAGGATGCTTTCCATTGCCAAACCACAGAACAGAATTTAATGTAATTAAAAAGCAATATCGTCTGCTGTGTACAATTGAGGAGGAGTTCTTCCTCCTACTCTTTGGATGGACTCTCTATTTGTATTCTAAGGTCTGCAGGAGAAAAATGTCTTTCTGTTTGCTTTGTGTAAAGACCTGAGGTGCCTGATTTGAGCTGGGAATAAATGTTGCCAAAATACAAATATGTTCTTTGCTGTAATATTCAAGTTCTCTATTTCTAGCATCTGTTTGACCCATGAAGAGCTGTGGAGCCATGTCCATCTGTGTCAGGGCTGAAGTGCCAAGACGGGCTTGCTTTCCCTGGTCAGCAGCACTTGCTCAGGCACTGCTGCACTTTTCCATGTCTTCCCATGTCATTTCCTGACATTTCATATGTCATTTCTTTGCTATCCCCAGATATTTAAAAACATTCATGTTCATCATATTAACCTACACTTGTACCCACCTCTCAATAGTATTGTATTTCCCAAAGGGGAAAGACAAGCCTGTTGCTGTTCTTGGAGCCAGCACTGGCACCACAAGTCCTCAAGAACTCCATGTTCTTCCTAAAAGTGAGATATTTCTGATCAGAAGTCACTGGGAAAGTATTTGAGTCATCAACCTTATAGAAGGTTATAAGTTTAAATTTAATTCTTTGCTACTAGTTAGATGGCAGGAGGTACTTTGATAGTTGACATCCTCAGTGATGATGTGCAAACAGAAAAGTAAATATAACTATTATCAATTTTAATCTCTGTAGAGATTAAAATTGATACCAAGATAACAAGAGGAAGTAACTCAGATATACCATGAGGTAAGAAAGACAAAAAAAGATAGAGACTTCATGTTCAACTTTTTCCAAGGTACTTTTTTTCCTATTTCTAAGCCACAGAGAAAAAGAAAATAAATGGGTATTGGTGATATAGTGGTCTCTTAAATGAAATGTGTATTTACTTGTTATTTTCCTTCCTTGTCTCTGTTTCATTAATTTTATTTCTCTGACACTAAAGCATAGATATCTAAAAATGAAATATTGAATTTATTCAGAGAAGTCTTCATTTGAGACACAATAAACACTGCTTTCAGGATTCACAGGGCTCTGGTTTTCTTAGTATAAGTTTTTATTTTACCATAGTTCACAGATCTACAACTTTCACAGAACAGGCTCAGCAGTTCTGTGTGAAATGTAAGCTCAGAAGTGCCTTTAGGTCCTCAGTCCTTGGTAGGCAGCATATGAATAAGCTATGAGCAGAGAATGCTCAGACCTTGAAAATGATACAAGGAGTTTGATGATTAAGTATAAAATAAGGAAACTCAAGTGTAAAGATGACTTGAAATGCTAGTAACTCAATAAAACTATTTATTGAGTATAATTTTAGCCCTCATCCCGAGGCTGAAAGAAAGATAAGGGAAAAGTACCCAAAGAAAAATTCCATATGCTATGCTTAGTCTTCTTTCTGTTGACTTCCACTACTTAGTCATCACATGTATCATAGAAAGTCTGTAAAGATTTGGAGAGCACAGCAATCACACTATGCAGAGACCTGGCATATATAAATGATACATTTGCCACGAGGGCTACAGCTCATCTCCATAATCCTCATAAATTTTGGGAAGAAAGAGCAAAAGAGGCTCCTATCTGATGTAAACTGGCAAAGATCTATTAACGTCAGTGGTGCTGGGCTGATTTACACCATCTGAGGAATCAGCCTTGCTCAGACACTGCCTAGATACTGCCACTAGTGAACAGATTGAGCCAAATAAACTGCAGGTAGTACTCACCACAATTCACTGGGTTCCTTAAGAAGCCATTATTCTAATGCATAATACTATTACAGATAAATTTAAAGGTAGATTTATCTAGGAAATGCCAGCAAGCTTCAGATATATAGGTGTAGATAGCTATAGATATAGACAAAACTTCTTAATCTAATTTTAGTTACACTGCTGGAAACTCAGGTGGATTCTGCTGACATGGAGCTGATCTTTAGTACACTACCAGAAACTAGAAAGAAACATTGGAAATAACTGGTGGTGATAAAGTGTTTTTCATTCATGTTCTCCTGTTTTCTTCTGGAAAGATTTGTTTTCTCAGTATGCTCCCCATGCTCAAGCCCTAAGTGCCACATACATATCCACAGGGCCGAGGCAGCACTGCATTCATCACTGTTCTTCCTGTGGGAATGGTGTCTTGTAGAGACACAGCAGATTTCCAGCACAGGGCAGAGGCTGCCCTTATCTTCTCTCTAAATGTGCAGGCAAGCTCAGAGTACACTCCATTGCCTTCAACTCACTTCTTCAGACATTTAGCCTCAGGCTTTACAAAGAAAATCTCCCTGGCTTTTCTTTGCCTCCGTTCCACAGGCATCTCCAAGCACCCATGGGTATCTCAGCCTTTTCTCCCTAATCTCTCTGCAGGCTATAATCACCTCCTAAAATACAAGAAATTTCACAGAGGATTCCTCACAACAGTGACTGTTACCAAAGCAATGCAGGTTTTGGGTCACACCAAATTTCTTCATTTCTTATCATACTATTTCAGCAAATAGCTATGAAATGAACAGCACATATTTATGCAACCACACTAATCTCACTTTAAAAATTCACGGAGTTTATCTGTTTATTTTTTCTGGGTAACCTGCTCTTCCCTGACAGACTACTGATCCTCTCAAGGCCTTCAGCCAAGTTCTAGCTACAGAAAACATTAGTTTCTAAATCTCTATATACCAATTAATCCTCACCGCTTAACTCTTTCAAAGTTTTGATTTTATCATACATATTTGCTTGATCATAACTGTTTCTGGATAATATTTTCAAGTTTGAGAACATATTAGACTTAACCACAGCCCAGCTCTCAGCTAGTTACTTATCAAAAATAAATTTATTATGTCTGAGATATAAGTTACTCAAGCTTCCTATCCACCTGTCTCATTTTTAATCAGTTGAGCAGACTTTTGAGAGTGTGGTGGAGTGTGTTAAAGAGTCAGCAGCACTTAGGTAATGCACAACACCTGATGTGATCTTATCCTCACACAAGGAAACCTTTTTGCAGTCCACATATGGACTTACTTTTCCTGCATGATCCTAATCCTGTTTCATTTCTTCTCTGGGTGCAAAAGAGGAGTTTCCCATTTTAGAAGACAGCATAGCCAATGGACCAGCAGATACAATTCTCTTTAACTTATTCCACACTACTGAGCCAGTTACATAAAAGCAGCATTTCACACAAACCTGCCCACCAAAAATGCACCTGTGATGGGCTTGCACACCAACAAGCTGACCAAGACCTGAAGACTAATAGTTGTATGGGAAAGCTGAAGGATTGAATGATTTTCCAGGAAGCAAAGAAGGGTTTATTGGTTTTCACTATTTCCATACTTCCTCTATCACTTATGGCTTTTGGACTCTGAAGCTGGGCTTTGTTTATTTGATATCTATCATGACCAGCATTTAAGTTTGCATGTTGTCCCACACACATGAATTGGATTTGGGATGTGCAGCCAAACATTTAGCCTCTTCTCCAGTATCTTCAGAGAGGAATATGTCTCAGGTGTCAACCATGCTGGTGACAGGCATTAGGAACAGCACTGCTGTTCTTCAGGGTTTTATCTACATATTGTGCTGAAAGGCCATCCATCAGTAGTTACAAGTATATGGTGTATACCTACACTACACACCACATAAAACTGTATTTATATAACTTTAAATATATAGAGATAAAAATACGTGAGAGTGTAACTCATAAAATACACAAAAAAGTTATGAAATGCCAAGATACAACACCTGAATCCCCCTAAGAATTGCTTTTAACTGTTAAAAAGCTAAATATGCTATGATCTTCTGGGAAACTTCTGGCCTAGACAGATATTATATTAGTTTTAATAAATCCCAGATGAAATCTAGATGGGTATAGTAAGAAATAAATGTTAACTATCACAGTTGAGCATAAAAAGAATAATAATGCAAGAGGAAAAAAGGCAATGACCTGATATGATATAGTTCAGGCTAGTTATGGTGCCATGAACAGTTTGAAAGTGTTTAATTAGTGAAATCCATAAAATATGCCCAAATATTTTTTTTTACTCTATTTGTTATATGTCTAGCTTATTAAGAACAATCCAACAGAATGGGGTTTTTGAATTTATAAAATTCTAGGTGGCAAAAAAAATTATTAGGGGATTGGAAGTATCCATCATTCTTTATACAGGAAAAATTCCCATTTTTAGGGAAAATAATTCCAATTTTCACCAGTTTATCCAGTGCTAGTGGGGCTTAAAGGTATTCAAGCATGTGCATCTAATATATTGGAGTTGTAGCAGAAAGTTGGATAGCTCACAAAGGAACAATCTCTTGTCAGCAAACACAAGATTTAAAGGGAAAATTAGGTGCATATTTTGTATCTCAAGTAAAAGGCATGAAGACAGACGCAGTATAGAAGAAAATACATTGTTATCCAAAGCTGTAAAAATCTGTCCTGCTCAGTCAGTCATTAAACTGAGATTCTGTAGTATAAACTCCATATTCTTGCCAGCAGATCAAAGGCAAGTTGGTGAACGCAGAATTGCCTACCTACTTTATCTTCATACAAATGAGCTGAAGTGCCCTTGGCAGAGAATGCAAAGTCATGCCAACAGAATACAGATTTAATACTGCTGTAACAAGGTATTTCATTAAAGCTGCAGCGGAGTGTCTGCACAGACAGAAAATTCTGATGACCAGCATTTCAAACAAGTGTTACCTATTGTTTGTCCAGTAAATTACTGTATTATTGTAATGAGGAAAGACCTAAAAGAACACTAGGAAAAGTGGTTTTGTCTAAAAAATCCACTGAAAATATGTATTTGTAGGGAGATATGAGACATAATTCATTAAAATTTTAATTTTGAGAAATTCTTAATAGGGAGAAATATCTAGCAGCCAGGAGAGTATTTTATGCTACATTCTCATCATTACATAAAACAGTAAAACTAAAAGAGCTGCCAGACTTAAAAAAAAGTTAGAGAGCTCTTTGTCTCCAAGACAAATGTCACTCTTATTTTAAATATTCTCTCTAGTCTATAAATACAAGTTAAAATCAGATTGGAGGAAAACAGAATTTTTTTTTTTTTTTTCATTTTCATTTATATTACATCCAGGTGATCACTTTTTTTCTACTAGAATTTTTTTTGCTATTAGACATACATTTAATTTCAGTTTTCTAAATGGGTTTAGAAAAGGATAATATTTTTTTTCAGAATACAAAATCTGAATTTGTCTTTAAGGGAGAAGTAATGTTGATGGAAAATCCTAGTCAGCTTTATTAATAAGTAGTGTATTCCAAAGTCACAGTATATATTTTGATCAATATATGGAAAAAGAAATAACAATCAAAATGAAAAATTTATTTGTCTGATTTTTTCAGCTTCTTTCAAAAGACATGAAAACTTGCTTGATTAGATAAGTTGGGCAATTTTACTGTTTCAAAAAGTATTTTATACTGTAGGTCTTCAGCAACCATACTACTCTGAATGCCATATGAGAGTTACCTTTGCATGTTTTACCAGGGGATTTCTCTGCATAACTTTTGGGTTACCTATAATAACAAAATAAAAACAAAAAATAATGAAAGTAATGGTAATAATAAAAAAAGAAAATCAAGAATGCATAGCCTATGGCTCAATAACAGACTATATATGTGCATATACCAAAAGAGGAAAATTATCCTATAGCTTCCTTGTTTCCAAGAACTTCCCCTCTCTGGCCCTCATAACCTACTCATTTTCCTTCAAACGCCTAATTCCTCATTTCTGAAATGACCTCAGTTTCCTGAGAACCTATCATGGGGACAAGACTTTTGCAAGGATTATGGATATCTGAGGTGTAGGCTGTACATGTGAAAATCTACCAATATAAATGAGATTTAGGAGATTAATCCCTGCAGGCATTCAGAGCTGCCTGCTACATGATTGTTGGTCTTACTATTCTTACCTGAACTTTCTAGTGTACAGTAATTGCTTACTGTGCTACTGTATAAATAGCACTAGACAGATAGCTTTAGACAAATATATCTCTTTTTGCTTTGGTGACAACTATAGAAATCATTAACAGTGCCTAGCTCTCTATTACTGTGAAGCATTTGAACAAGAAAAATAATGGTATAGAATAAAAATAGTCTTTAATTATCCCTAAAATGAATTTGCTGCCCCATAAACCATGATGGCCTTTTACACTGACCAATTACCCTGGAGTACTGCTGTGAGTACCTGTACAAATTTTGGAAAGTCAGGATACAGAAGCTATTATAGAAAGAATCAAGGAGCAGGTACAAGGTAACCTTTCAGTACTTTGGATAAAAACAGATAAAAAAATAGAGGGGGAAAAAACCTTGACAAGACTCTCAGCGGATTTATTTTAGTATTTGTGATTATCTCTATTCATAAGGAAAACTGGACTGTCACTCCTCTCTTTGTGCATGTGGAAAGCTCAGCATCACTCAAGTTTCTGTACAAGTATTGCTTGCATTTTGTCCCTTTTTTTTCAGAAAGGTCTGGGAACAGGAAAAAGGTTCTAAAATGTTGCCCCAGCTATAGATGTTTCAAATTTTTGAAATTAATTTTTTGATTAATTTGTTTTCTTAAGTTTTCATTTGTCAGCTGTGTCTCACATATGGTATGTATACACAGTATACATTAATGGTAAAGCAAGCATGCATATTGTACAGACAGTGCTTTTAGTGGGACAGCCCCACAGAAAGTAATAAAATCTTAGTCACTGGGCTAACTAAAATTGGGATTTTATCCTGAATATTTCATTCTGGTATTTAATTTCAGACTTTCTATGCTTTAAAACTTAAAATGCAATATATTAATTACTCCCAGCAATTTAAAAACTCAAAATATTTTAGTCTGTTATACCTCTCAGAAGTTTCTTTTTTATATTATCCAAAAATGTGTTGACTGTAGGATATTATTTCAAGAACATCTAATTTACATACCTGATGTACAGTCTGAATTAGAGGGGACTTTCCTGATAGTCTTTCAAAATAGTAACTAAAATTTGTGCTCCTACATTTGACCCAAAGAAGCAGCATTAGGACCTACAAATGAATAAGCTATTGCACAAAGTTGTCCTAGTGTGTTGGTTATTTATTTATTGATTCAAATTGTTTTTGTCACTCAATTAAAAATTTAAACCAAAGAAAAACGTCATTTTCAAACAAAAACATCTGCTTAATTTTATTTTAAAAGATTCATTTTACAGGATATTGAATATTCCTAAAGAAAGATTTGACAGCAGTCTTGAATATTCTAGCAGCATTATTCCAAGGCTTCACAAGCTCTGAATGTTAAAACCAACCAATGAAATGGTATGAAACACCCAAATTTGCCCTGCATTTCAGCCTGTAGGAATCTAATAAACGCACTACTCTGTCTGACCAAGCATTCATGAATATCTCAGTTTCAGCCTAGGGCAGTGGCAGAGAAGATTGTGGTTAAAGCAATCCCTCAAGCTTGGCCAGTTCTTGGGATCCTTTCTCCTCAGCAACTCTGAGGGAGGCTGAAGCTACATTCCTGCCTAGATGTCTTTTGATCCATTTATGGATAAATAGTCCAAGAATTTGTCTACTTCTCTATCAAACTACTTATCTGCTGCCACATCCTTCTGTGGGCAGTAATTTGCAGATGCCATAATCCTAGAAACTATTTTTGTCATGTTGATTTTCTCTGCTAGGATTTTTCTGGAAAGATGACAGGTTTAGAAAGTCTACACATTGCAACTGCACATGGAAAAATCTGAGGATTCTTACTGCTGTGGTAGAGCTGCTCATTACATTGCATTTTTATCAATAGTTTTATGTTTGTTGGTATGTTTGTTTTTATGTTTGATCATTGTTGGTTTGACAGGTTTTATGCTGTAAGTATTTTAGAAATGTGAAAACCATGAGAAACCAGAAATGCCACCAGAGTAATGATAACATAAAGCTGGCACAAATAGTCACAAGGTATCCTTGAATTACCTTCAGGCCATAAATCATGTGGCTGTGGAGAATTTAGACCAATGTAATTTAACTTTTGAGCATTAAATTACACTTGCGAAGGAGAATTTAAAGAGGATTCCTAAAAACTAAATTTTTCTTACAGGAGTTATTCCCAGTAAAAAGACATAATAATTTTCTTGAATCACAACAGTCTTTCTCACTGGGGAAAGAAAAAAACCACAAATGCTGACACAATAACTTTTGGTGCAACTCATACCATTCATTGTTCACAAGGAGCCAATAAAACTGGGAATGACTGAGACAAGTAATGTGAAAAAAATGACATTCAGAATGTAAAGTTTCTCTTTTCTTCCCTTCCCATGACTGAATTGAATTAAAAAAAAAAAAAAGGAAAAAAATATCTTTGCCATAACAGAAAAATAAGGCAACAGTGACACATTATTAACATACAGAAAGCGTGTATTGGCAGAATTCTGTAATATGATTTATTTTAAAAACTGCAAACACCAAAAGCTCACTTGTTTTGAGGTTTTACTTGTTTTTGAGGTGTACAATGAAACTGAGCTGAGATATATTGAGAAGTACATTTGAATTCATAAAACTCCCAAGAAAATACAGAATTTCATTGGGGTTTGTAGCTACAATGCAAAATTGTAGGAGCAGTTTGAAATGGTTTGGGTATTGAATGCCAATCCAGTTGCAGTAAAATGATCACAACAAATTCTCAGTACCAAATTCATGATCTCAAATAAATTCTACTTGTATTTTAATTTTATTTTTCACAAATCTTCCTTTTAAGAGATAATAACGTGCAAATAAGACTAGCAGTCTAGTATTTTTCTCCAATTTTGTCTCAATGTACTTGATAGAATAAACAATCCTGGAAAACAAACCCTGTTGATCTGCAAAGTGGCCTGTGTGTATCCAACAAAAGTTCCCTCCGCTCTCACAAAAAGAAAGGTCTCCCAAAATTTTCTAGACCAAGTGAGCCTACTGCAGCAGTCAGTGAAATCGGAGGTGAAATTTAATTTCTTTAACCAAAAGGTGCAGGTGTGGGAATTTTTTTTTTTTTTTTTTTTTTTTTTTTTGGTTAAGCTCAGCTAAAATTAGAAAAAAATTAATAAAGTGAATGCTAGTTTTATCAGTAACACATGGACAACAAAATTAAGACGCTTGCACAGCTAATCACCTCTTGCATAACAAAACTGAATTATTTGACTGCACAATTTTTAAATACTCATATTAACATTCCCAGAATGTGATTCTTCCCCCTTCACTATATTAAATAGCTTTTAAGATAAAAATCTTCCTGTGAAATCTGGAGAAACAGGATAGCTGTATTCTATACCAATATGGAATGGAGATATACATCTCAGAAGACACTCAATTTTTTTTAAGTGGTTTGCAGTACTTATCCTCTGTTCCTATGTGAATTAACATCTCTGTAGCTTATTTCATCTGAGGAACCTGTGGATACCATGGTGCCTACTTCAGAGAGCCAAAGTCTTTGCAAGCACTCAGTACTTCAGGCATTTCACAGCTAAGGACTCAGGACCAGGAAGGCCCTTAAACATTATACTAATAATTTATTTGCCAAAATATATGATTTAATGTTTTTGGTTTTATTCACCCACTTTTGCTCCACTACTCTACTTTACAGCCACATCCCATTTGAAAAAAGAATCATTTGTCCTATCTCACTGCAACAGTTCAAGCACAATGTTGATCAAAATGAGTGTAAATCCTTTTCCTGCTGTCGCTTCTTGTAAGACATCTGATAGAATTTCTGTAATGTAGTGCATGTTATTATTCAAGATGTGCAGTCTATATCACCTCTAATTGCAGTCCAACAGTGCCATCCTCTGCTCCTTGCAAATAACATTTCAATATAACTCCAAGGATAATCTTGAGATTTAAGACATAAGAATTGTTATAATCAGTAAGCTGTAGTTTCACATTGTAAGCTTTCTGATAATTTTGAAAAAAATCTACTTTTCCAGGTGTAGGACCAAGGCATTATTTTTCTGGTTACCAAAATATATTTTAAAAAACCAAAAAAAAATGCATTGACATTGTCATAGAATAGTTTTATGAAATCTTTTATTTGTGTTTCAAACTTTCATTTGTACACCAATATAAGCAATTAACTCTCAAGAATGTTCCCGTACTATTTCTTGGACCTTTAATGAACCCAACATGGACCAGAAGCTTATTTTCAATAATGCCTGGACACTTAAAGACAGGACCCAAGGTCACTCCAAAAAAGCTTCTAATTCAAAATTGAGGTAAAACATAATGTGATAATCAGAAATCATGGCACAAAGACTGATAAAGCCAATACTTTTCTTCAGTGGTCTGAAAACACACTGGCATGGGAGGGGTTAGGGAGCAATATAAAAGTCCACTATTTTAATTTTGAGTGGGGAGAAAGCTTGAGGGCACTTGAAACAAAATACAAAGAGTCAATAATAGTTTTGCTGGTAAAATCACAGCATGTGAAAAATAATGTCAGGAGATTCATAAATTGCAAAGGTTCCAGATGCAATAGTGAATGAGGAATTAATGTAGTCAGGCACACAAAGTTATGGTCTTGGTTTGTTGCTTTTTGAAGTCAATCTACTGAAGTTCTTTCTACTATTGGAAATATTGATGGAATAGTCACATGATCTTGCATTAACTTCACCATCATATTTGTACAACCTCTCGTTATTTTTCTACCAAGTGTTGTGTGACATATACAAGGGCATAAAGAGAAAACTTTTCCTAGGAGAGCAATTAAACTCTAGAAATTATGGCACCAGGTCACAGAATACTTTGTGTTGGAAGGGACTGTAAAGATCATCTACTTCCAATGTCCCTGTCATGGGCAGGACACCTTCCACTAGATCAGGTTGTTCAGAGCCCCATCCAACCTGGCCTTGAACACTGCCAACAGTGAGACAACCACAGCTTCTCTGGGCAACCATGAATAAGAGCAGGCAACACAGAATCTTAAGGATGTCTGTTTCCAGGACATTGGAAAAATTACCCTGCACAAAAATACTGAAGGTTTCTGCCATAAGAATTTCTGACCAGCACTAGTGGACTCTGAAAGAGACAGAGAGCAGAAGTACTGCAGGGGAAAATAGGCCAATGTGAAAACTGTTGACTTTCCTGCTACTTGGACTATTTGACACCACTTGAACAAAGTAACAGGACTATCTCTTTTCCACATCTTTAATATGCTTTTTCTTCCCCAGCCTGCACATCAAGTGCAAGGGGCAAAGGACAGGTTCCTGTGCTAGGATTTTTCCAGGGCGGATTTCCCTTGAGCAGATCCACCCCACTGCATGTCTCTTTCCTGGACTCATTAGTCATGATGGAAAAGAAGAAAAGCTCCTCCTTCAGGACTCCCTGACTTACTCCTGGTCCCCTTGCATGGATCTTCAGAGTTACAAATCTGACACTACCCCTATCCCCTTCAGGCTAATCCAGGTAGCAAAGGTCTGCTGTTTAACTGCTTTGACTTTATCAGATGCCTTCTGACGTGCAAAGATGCAGAATCCATTGCCTAAATGACTAAGCTGAAAGGACAGCAAGGCAAGGAGTCCCCTAGCACTACCTGCATCTCTTCCACTTTCACACTAATATGCAAAAAAAGAGCATGTGTCCAAAGATTATTTTGAGGAAATTTTGTTCACAGCACAGAAATACTCAGCAATATTTTCTCTAGTGATACTAAAGTCTCACAATTCTTTGAAAAAAAAAAATAGATTTTCTGAAAAAATCTTGTTTATGTTTAGTAAATAGCTCAATAAAAATTACTCCACATACATGATGAATAACTACACGCATTGGCTTTTGGTTCATTCTTATTCAGTTTCATAGGTTGAAGAGGTTTTCAGCAAGATAACTGATTATATAAATTATTTTCCTTTGACAGTCCTCTTGGAATGTTCTGAAATTGTATGATTAGCCTTGAAATGAATCATTCTAAGAATTTTTTTTAATTCCCTGCTGAAAACTATCAAGCTATTAAACTGAGCACCAACACTGAAATCAGCTATATACAAAAACTTTCTCCCTCACATGGTAAATTCATATTAATAGAGATTTTTATTATACAAGCATGTTATGTGTGTCTTTTTCTTGCCATCACAGACAGTTTCAAATACTAATTGGTAGCACAGTAGTGGTTACAGTTGGTAATATTATTTAAAGACATAATTTCAGGGATCAAGCAGTGAAACACCATTAAACAGTAACATCATTAAATATGAAGATCTGATTATTAACTGCTTTTAAGTATGTCTATACTAAATATCACTAAAATGGCTTGTTAGCATATTTATAAGACACTATTTATTCTCTTTATTACCAATTATATTTCAAAATTATTTTATCTTTTATATTACCCACTATGTAAACTAAATGTCACCCATCATTTCAGTTTTCGAAATGGCTTTCAGAGACATTTAATGCAGCTGCTCAAGCAGCTTGTAATAACTCATTTATTATTAAAATTTCTGGTATTTTTACCAAAATTTTGTTTCTATATTCAACAACCAAATCTATATTCATTAAAATTGTGCTTTATTAGTATATGCATTTATCTATGCAGCAAAGTGTCAGAGTCCAGAACCTGGGCTTTATACCAGATTAGTGTCCTGTCCTGAGCTGAGATTGTTTAGGTATTTTACTACCTCATGAGAGGAGTAGTAGAAAAGGCTTTGAATTAATGTGATTTGTTACCTACACATTTTTCTCCTTTTTTTTTTTTTCTTATATAATGGATTATGAGTGTTTATTGTCTGATTAACCCAGGACTGAGGTATTTATTTATCTTCTGACATCTTGACAAAAAATGTAGATAATATCTCCCAGCTGACTGCACCATAGCACATGGGCAATGATTCCCAAAAGTATTGCATGCTGGTATAGTTGCAAGCTTGTCCATGGATTCTGACAGTGCATGTCTTCTGGGATTTCTAAATCCTGCTGGTGGAAATGCCACCAGGAACACTTTGTGAACAGCAGTCACTGTGACAATAGGTTATTCTGACACAGACATGAGCTTTGGTGTTAAGCATGCAGTGGAGAATGTCAAGGCCAAGATTTCTTCATTACATTTCCCAATCCCAAATAAGTAGTTTATTGCTGTATGATACACAAGAAGACAAAAAACTACCTCAGAAGAAGAGTGCCTGACAAACTTAGTCTGACCAATACAAACACACACATTCCATAGTTTTCTCACACATAGATTTATAAAAAACTTTGAATGGCATACTGAAGGAGAAAGGTTATATCCACAGTGTTCTTGTGGCAAATCCCAGTCGTGAGAGCAATACCCATTGCCATATAGAAGCAGAGGTGATTCTGTAGTGTTCAGAAAGAACAGAAAGCAAGGTGCTCAGCTATCTCAAAGATCAGATTTTTTACATCTCTGCATCAGATCCTGGTCTGAGCCATTAGAGGACATCTTCTTAACCCATATAACCTGCTGCAAGAATAATAGCCTAAAAATATCTAAATATTCATTTGAAAGATGAACTGAGTTGTTTAAAAGTGACACCTTTGACACTAGCCATGCCCTCATATTTCTTGGACCATATTTTACTTTGTTAGAGCCACCCAAATCTGCATACCCTTCACTGATTTTATTAAAATTGGTGATCAAGCAAATATTCATTTAAGAAAGCTAATTATCAAGCTAAAGCATTGCAATTTTATTTAGCTAATTAGGGATGGAACAATGCACTAGTAAAATTAAGGTCATAATTAAAGTAGGTTCAATATGTCTAGGGCTTGAGCCACAAAAGTGGAATGTATGCAGGTATGCTGAACTGTGAAATTGCCACTGAAATGTGTCACTTCCCAAGAAGGGTCCCGCTCCATCAGCAGGAAGTCAAGTAAGACTGGCAGGAGCCCTGCATGGATGAACAAGGAACTTCCAGAAAATCTCAAACATGAAGGGAAACTGGGAAAGAGGCAAAAGCTAGGACAGGTGACCCAAAAAATGCAGAGAGGCACTGTCTGAGAGTTCAGGGACACAGTTAGGAAGGACAAGTCTAGGTGGAGTTGAATCTCATGAAGGTGGTGAAAAGCAGCAAGAAGGACTCCAGGAGATAATTCAGCAGCAGAAGACATGTCAGGGAAATTGTGGGCCTGCTGTTGAATGGGTCAGGAGACCTGGTGGCAAAAGCCACAGCAAAGACCAAAGTACTGAATACCTTCTTTGCCTTTGGCTTTCAGCAGGCACAGACCCCTGAGACCAGTGGTAATCACTTCTCACCAGTTCCGGGTCAGCTTAGGAACATTTAAAGAAAAGAGATAGACACAAGTTCATGGGACCTAGTGGGATAGGCCCAGTAGTGTGGAGGGAGCTGGCCAATGTCACTCTTCATTATCTTTGAAATGACATGTTGATTGGGGGAGTTTTGTGAGGACTGAAAGAAAGCAAATGCCACTCCTATTCTGAAAAATATGGAAGAAATATCTGGAGGACTGGACAATTACACCTCAGTCCCCAAGAAATTGATGGAGAAAATATTCCTGTAAAGCCTTTCCAAGTACATGAAGGACAGTAATGTGATTTGTAGCAGTCAGCATGGACTTAAGAGAAAATTATGCTTAACCAACTTGATGGTTAATCAACATCTACAACTGGATGATTGGTGTGGATTAAGAGAAAGCAGTGGATGCTGTTTTCCTTTGCTTTAACAAGGCTTTTGATAGTCTCCCAGGCCATCCCCATAGAAAAGCTGGTGGAGTAGCTTCTGGCTAAGTGAAAAGTGAGGTGGATTGACAATACAAAACAGGGCTGATACACCAAATAGCACAGCTGAACAGAGGGACCTCAACAGGCTGGAGAAATGAAACAACACATGAACTTTATGAAGCTCAACAAAAGAAAATGTCAGCCCTATCCCAAGGAAGAAATAAACCAGGCACCAGTATAACATAGGCACCAATTAGCTGAAAAGGAGTTTGACAGAAAATGTCTTAAAGATCCTGGTTTGACAAAGCCAGCAAAGTGCCCTTGTGGCAAAGAAGGGCAATGGTACTGTGCATTAGGCAAAGTGTTGCCTGCGGGTGAAGTCAAGTGGCTGGAACTTCCCCTCTGCTCACCACTGGTCATACACATCCGGAATATGTGGATCCTATGATCTCAAGGGTCTTTTCTAATTTAGTTGATTCTGTGATTCTGTGAAAGCTGTGCCCAGCTCTGGACTCCTGAGTAGAGAAAGTGTGATGGACATACTAGAGCACATCCAGGGCAGACTCATGAAGATTATTAAGGAACTGCTACTGTTATAGCAAAGAGTACTGGGGCTACTCAGCCTGGGTAAGAGAAGGCTCAGGGAAATCTTATCCATGTGTGTAAAACTCTGATGGGAGAAGTAAGGAAGGCAGAAGCCAGACACTTCTCAGTGCTGCCCAGCAACAGGACAAGAGGCTAAAGGTACTAACTGAAACAGGAAATGCTGAGTAAAAATAAAAAAGAGTAAGGGTAAGACTAAGAGTAAGGGTAAGAATAAGAAAGTATGGGTATGAAGAAACACTGCCATAGGTTGTCCAGGGCAATTGCAGACTCTACATCTTGGACATATTCAGAATCCAACCAAACATGTCCCCTGTCTATCTTCTCTCACTGAACCTGTTGGACTAGACAATCTCCAAAGGTGCCTTCTTCTCTCAACCATTCTGGGAACCACAGTTCTGTAAATTACATTCTTTTTTGAGTCCTATCTGGCAAAATCTTAATAAAGACTTCTTTGTTCTACTCTAAGATCCTAAATATTGTTTTAACCATTAAATTACATTGATTTCCATGGATGAAGAAGATAAATGCAAGAGGAAAACTCTCTATGTCTGGAAGAAAATAACTCATTTAACAAATTAAGAAACACATATTTATAGGTCAGGATTCATCTGACCTTTACTTGGTGTCTACATCAACTCAGCACAAATCATATCCTTGAATGCCTAATACTCTCCTTCTAGCTATACACCACAAGTTGGCTTTTGATTTTGTCAGAATAAGTGGAAAGTGCTTTACATAATGATATATATTTGCAATTTTTTCCAATCTCATCAGTGTTGTATTTACAGTTCACATATGACATTTCCTCTGTCCTTGCCACTAAAAGAAATCCTACGAGCAATTATTTCCTTACTGACCTGTCCTAGTTGGCTAGAAAATGCCATCTATTATTTTCTCTTCCTCACTCTGTCACTCATTCACACTCCCCTGATTGACTGTAGAGCTTTATTTTTATTCTTTCTAGATTGGCAGTAGAACTTTATTTCTATTCCTGCTACTTGTCATTATTGTGTTATTAAAGTTTTAGGAATAGCAAATTTAAGTAATTGCCCCAAAGTAAATAGATCTACTAAATCTGCTTCATGTCAGGGCTGTGAGCCCATTTAGAAAACCTAAAATGCAAGGAGTCAACAGACTTGTTTGTCTGGTTGTCAAGTACAGTCCTTAGACTGCACATCATAGAACTGGTGATGGTTGTACCCATCTCCAAAAGGTGTTCAGAAACCGGGTAGCTGCCTGTATTAAAAGAATATATAAAATATTCTGTTTTTTAAAAAAATTATCTATGTTAATGGATGCAAACTTTATTATGTGTTGTTTATTTTGAGATTGGTTTTATCCAGAAATAGAGGGATGTTCCTGACTGATGATTTAAAATATTCACTTTAATTGGGGTGTCAAAGACAATTATGAATTATGCACTGGTGGACTGTTAGTACATAACCTACCTATGCAGGGTTGAATTTTTATGCACTCATTTATTAATCAAAAATTCCTTTTATGTATTATGGTTAACCCTATATTACTCCTGTTTGGAAGGAAGGGATGACATGTTGACATAATAGAAGACAGATTAAATTAAAGAGATGTCAAAAGCACTGGCATCTATGCAAGATCATAGGCACATTTGAATCTGATAGCCGACCTTTTTTAAAAAGCTGCTCACATTCACATTAAGCTGATCAAAAATATGAAGGAAAACCACTTTCTTTCTTTGTGTTCGATACAGACTTTAACCCTAAATTAATTTTGAGAGTAAAATTACTTGTGCTAATCTTCTGATCTTTAAACTCCAAAACCTTGTTCCTTCAAGTAATTATATTAAACCAACTCAGAAATGTTTTTCTCTTGCTATTTTCCGGACAGAGAATTCAATAAAAACAGAATAACTAACTGTAAACAATTTTATTTGCCTGATTTTATTGAAACTTCATATGGACTGTTTTAAATGGTCAGACACAAATGGAGGAATTTGACTTTTTAACCCAACCCTGAAGGACAAAGCCAGTATAGGGTTTCGACACTAGTAGGTTCTTTTCCCCTTTTTCTTATTTTGATTTTTTTTCCCCTAATACTTCTTTTCTCATTCATTGCATTTATTATAATGTTTATATCACAATTAAAGGAAGAGACAAAGTCAATTTTAACACCTCACTAGCCCAGGATTCTCCAGGGAGGAAATACAAGGCTGTTCCCCTCTGAAAGGGTTTAGATTTGCTAAAGAGATTTGTAATGAAAAGTCTGCTCATGATGCAGTGGGAGGCACAACAGGCTGACAATGACAAAGTAGGAAAGATAGAAAAAGAATCAGATACCTCATTATCTTTACAAGTCCTTGTGTTTTAAAATAAACAATTGAGATGTAAAAGATTGAACAAAGAACGATTACTTTATCACTTTAAAATATCATTTTTGTAGTAAACTTTGAATCTGATCTGATTAGTTTTCTTCCCTCAATTAAGTATGCATATCCAGGAAATTAGTTTCATACAATCTAAAAAGAGGAGATAAAAGAATCTGTACTACCTAAACATGCATTCCCTTCTCAGTGTTATCTCTTCCTGTTCATTATCCAGTTTACTCTGACTCTGTTTCTTTTCCTTCTGGTTATTCCTTCCTCTTCTTCAAATTTCTTACACTCTTTCACCTTGTGTTTCTCCCACTTTTCCAGTGGACATAAAAAAGTGCCAAAGATCATACTAGATCAAAACTATTTTTGTAAGAACAAATCAGCAAGAAAAGTATGAGATTTATAACTGATTTTAAGTTCAACTCTGTTCCCCTACCTCCAATTAAAAAATAAACTTTATGACTTTGCAATCCAGTCATAATATATGATACCTACCTTCTGGTCTCACCTGCTTTTTTACAAATACCTGAACTAGGTGGCAACATGCTTGGACTGAGACCTTTAAGTCTTTAACAGGGTTTGTATAAGAGTTTTGTCAACTTCCTTGAATTACCTTAAACCCCATTGCTTTAGCTGGGGTTTGCTTTAAATTTTCCCATGAATTCAATCAGACAGTCAGAACAAAACTCAAAGAGCTGGAACCAAAGTTAAAAATAATCCATTTTAATTCCACTGATCTAGTCAAAACTACCACACAGTCCCCTTTGGAGTATAAGCCTGCTTTGTTATGAAAAGAGGAGGTGGTATTAAGAGTAATTTAAAGTTATCAAAGACACATTTTTAAGCTTTGAAGTATTACTTTACACCTAGGGGAAGGAGGGAGGGAGGGCAAGGAAGAATGCAAATCACTGTTAGCTCAGAAGCCAAAGGTAAAATGCAAATTTTAGTTGGAGTTAGCTCTGTGGTATTAATTGTTTCACCTTCTCTTTTGTCTCCAAAGACAAGGTAGTTTTAGACATTTTTAAAAAGAAACCCATTGTGGATGACCAACAAAACAGTATAAGAGTGACATGTTTGCTGTAAGCACAGTTGTTACTAAGGCCACTCATAACCCAGATATTTGCTGATTGTGTAGCTTCAACAAGAATCAGAAGAAGGTAGTGTTTAAATACATACATGTTTTAAGAGAAAAATTGGTGGTTGATTTTGGCTGGTTATTCTGTTTGTTCTCAAGTGAGGAAGGTGAAGATTATGGTGAAAAAGACAAGAACTGGAACTAATTTTTGCTTTTAAACAGAGTGAAAAATAACCTTTTTTTTTTTCTTTTTTTTTTTTTTTTATTATTCATGAGAAAGAGACCTGTCAGATTCAACAGGAATAGCCACAACCTGTCTACTTAAACAAGGGGTCTGCTTTGCTGACCTGCTCCCTTGTCCTCTGAGATCCACACAGACTTCATCTGAAAAGATTCACTTCGTCTGCCTGTGAAGGACAAGGGGACCTTCTGACATCTGCCAGCATCAGCAGCAAAGACAGATGACCATGTTTGGCAAATCCAGGAAAGGCATGGGATTTTTACAGGCAAGGTAACTGTAGCAGTTTCCCCACACCTGAAAAGACCTTCTATTCTGTATTCACAGCCATGCCTGCCTTTTCTTGTTGAAGCATTTGGATGAGAGAAGAAAGGTGTATCTTCAAATTAAGGTCAGTGTCTGGCCCAAACAGCTTTCCTGCTATATGTGTAATATTTAACAGAAAGCTGGTATATATATTATTTAATCCAAGCAGTCAACTTGAGAGTTTAAAGAAGTTTATTGAAATAGAAAAGAGCTTAAGTTTTATTGCCTCTGAATATCTGTTGTATGATGTGTAATTTCCAAGTCAAACTCATAAACAGAATTATACTTCATGTTTTGTTATTTCTCTCCCTCTTACTGAGGATTTGGTCAATTAACACTTCCCAGTATTACACCTTTAAAGAGTCAGGGAAGTGTGAAATTGCCTTATAGTAGTGACAAGGATGAATAAATCTTCCAAAGTCATTACCACAGCTCTAAATCTGGAGTCAAATTTGAATATAACATATATACAAGCTGAAAGAGAAAATATTTGAGGTTTTCACTCAAAAGTATTTCAAATCCATTTATATAAAATTATATAAGTTAGAATAGCAGTCTGAAATTTGAATTGTCTCATAGTTCTAAGAAACAGTTAGTATAAATTTTTGCCCACCAGCATTTTTTTCAGACATACCTTTTCTACTTCACTGTGGTTGAGAAGGGGTAAGAGAGGAGGCAGGTGGACCTGGGATAACTGGAATAATTTGTGTGTTTCTTATGCCCTCCTTACTAAAACTGTTGCTGCATAGCATTACTAAAATGCCTGCTGTAGGTATATATTGATGTATTCCAATATGAAGTCTGCTTCAGGAAGCAGCAAATTCCACACAATGTTGTTTGATATGTAATTTTCCACTAGGGACAAAAATAATGTTCTTATTTAACCACAGTACAGATACTTCCAAGACACAGGTCTGCTTTTTCTAATCTGAAAAAAATGAACATATGAAAAGAACCTCTACTTTTGGGTTCACAGAATAACAGAATAATAGAATCAATCATAGAATCAAACCGAAGCAGTTCAAAGCCACAGGGCAGTCTCAGTCACTGAAATGGAGGCAGTGACACCTTTCAAATAGTAAATATTCACAGAAAGAGTGAAAACAATAAGGAATCTTCTTCTCTAGCCTACCAATAGCAATATTGTTGAAGGAGATAGATGACCTGTGGACTAACTCCTCATCTCAGTAAGACATACACATTTTATTCAATACCTCTAAAAATGAAACAGACATTTCATCCTTTTTTTCTGAAGGCATATTCCTTCATTTTCCTCAGATCTTCACCAACAAAAGTACACTGTTTTCTGATATTTTGACATTAAACTGTAGGGTTTGAATAGATGAAATACAAAATTAATGCAATTTATTTCTTTTTCTATCTAATTTTTAATTAATCTTGAAGCACACAGATGGAGTGATGGATATTAATATAGAATTAATATGAAAATCAGACAAAATTTTAGATGTCACTTCATTGAAACTACAGCCACTCACACAACCTTGGCAGGAAAAACACAGGAAAAATATAAACTAGATAATAGCCAATAGAAAACTTTATGTGAGATTCTTGGTGTAATCTCCTTAATCACCTGGCCAAGGAAATATTTAAAACTAAAGGCACTAAATAGGAAACTAATTAAATAAGTAACCCAATACATGAAACTAATTTACCAGTTCTGATGGGAAACTAAGCTATCCATATTTGCAAGATAATTTTTAAGATCCTGGATGTGGGTGATTTTCCCCGATAAGTGAGATACCATCAGAAAACCTATTTAAATATGGTAAAACACACATCCAAAACACCTATATATTTTTGAGACTTTGAGCATATGTTCAGCTGAGTGCTGTGTATTTGCAATGCAGATATTAAACATGGATTTTATCTCACCTGGCCTGAGAGAGCCAAGGTGAGGAAGACTACAACAGCAATAGCCACCTTTGGCTCTGATTTTGTGAAGACAGCAGCAAGAATGTTCTCCAGATATCAGTTTGTGGGATCTTTGCTAAAGGTCTTTATTTACTCACTTGAGTCCCACCAGAAAATACAGAGTATATTTTCAGAAAGCTTTTTGAATGAATTGAAACTAAACAAAATCCTTGTTTACCTTTTGCGCTGCACAGTAATTTTCTATAGAAACTCTGAAGTTTTGCTAATTTATTTCATGTCTGTTGTTATTTCTTTTTTATTGTGAAGATTGGCCAATTTAGAGTAAATTGTCTCGCTAAAGTAATCAGGGAAAATTGATGTCAGAGATCAATTCATCCAATTGTATTAAATGAGAGACAAGATTTTCTTTACTCATTTAATTATACCAAATAACATCTGCAAAACATACCTACCCTTCAAAATGGAGAGATGTATGGAGTAAGGGATTCACTCCAGGACTAGCATTAAACCATCAGGAATTTCAATCAGAGAAAAGTTACAGTGCTGCTGTAAAATAGGATTGTGTGCAGATCTTCTGTGATTTCTTCCCTAGTAGATATGGGAAACAGCTCTTTTTCTATCCAAATGGATTTCTAAAAGTGATTTTTAAAGCAAAAACAATTGAAAACACAACATGTTGTTTTGTGTGGAAAAAAAAATAGAGAGTGAATAAGAGATATTGTAAAAAAATAAAACTTCTAAAAATTCACAAATATCCCTTTCTCAAGCTTTCCATAAGGCAAGGGGCCTCATTTTCCTCCTCCTCAACCCAAATAACATATATATCCTGCAAAAATATTTTTTATTCAAATTTTATGCTTTGAGCCTTAAGCAGTTCCTCTAATCCTAATTCCCTAGAGTCAAAAATATGTTTTTAATGGCGATTTTATTATGTTATTGGAGGAGGCATAATGGCATAAGAAAATTAATTTATTAGATAGGGTTTAGGAAGGAATTTTATTATTACATTGTATTACAATTCTGATTTCTGAGTAGTCACTAGAAGCATTAAATATTAGCAGTATATGATGCACTTTAGCTATAAGCACATCAAAAAAGAATTTTTATTAAAAGCAATCATTTTCCAGTTCCCTACAGCTGATGTTTTACAACAGTTGACCAATCATTAGAATATATATATGTATATATTCTAGTATATAACATGTGTGTATGTGCATATATATATATTCCCTCTAAAGTAGCAGTTCCAGGCAGTACCTAGTGGCCACTAGTGCCACATGTAGCCACTTAGCCACTTGACCTGGTATACTTTGCTGTTAATTATAGAATATGCTGAGTTGGAAGGGACCCATCAAGATCATCAAGTCCAAACCAACAGAAATGTGAAGGATTCGCAATGTCTGTATAAATATTGCTGTGGTTAATTATAAGAAAATGTAAGTTAAAAAAATTATAAACCCACAGCCAACATTGCAATTCTTTTAAAATGTTTTTAGTGAGATGCCAAAGACACAGCATTGTATATCTCATTAAAAGGAGACTTTATGTTCCCCTAAGAACCCAAGCCTGTTCAATGAGTTTTATTTTATATGGAAATGCAATGTGCATTGTTTATTGAACAGTTTATTGCAATTATAGAACAGTTTATTGCCTTTTCCTAATATAAGTCCATCAATGACCTAATGAACCTATGCTCGTTTTTCAAAAAAAGCAATGGATGTCATGAAGCTCCCTTCTAGAAAACCAAAACCCCAACTTCCATCTTCTAGTGTCAGTGACCTCTCATCTACGATGCTTACAGCTGCAGACACAATCTCAAACCTAATTTGAAATGGGTTCAAATGAAAAGAAGTTATACCAAGCTAAAACCAAATATGAATCAGATTGTAAAAAGCTTCTGAGAGTACCACTTTGATGGAAGGTTTTACTTTCTGTAGCAGTATTGCAGCAGAACATCCTCCATGCTACACTTTTTAATATGCTAGATTTCACTGATGTGAGTGATTTGATAAACTGCCCAAACAGTAAAGCAGAGATACTGCTACCACTATAGGGAGAAAAGTCATGTGGCCAAAGCTCACCTGAAGCTGAAGTTGGCCAGAACTGTGGGGGACAATAAAATGAGGCTTTCAAATATATTACTGGCAAAAGGCAATGTAGAAATGATATGAGGATGGTAACCTCAAAAACAGGGGCATGGACAAGGCTAGAGGGCCAAGCATGTCCTGAGGTTGTCTGGCACAGCATCACCAGCCAGGCAAGGGAGGGGATGGTCCCACTCTGCTCTGCTCTGCAGCAGCCTCACCCTGAATATTGTGGACACTGGCAGAAAAGACATTCAGCTGTTAGAGAGCATCCAAAGAAGGGTAACGAGGATGGAGAAGGGCCTTGAGGAGAAGCTGTGTGAGGAGGGGCTGAGGGCCCTGGTCTGTTCAGCCTGAAGGAGACTGAGGGGAACCTGAGGAGGTGCAGTTATAACTTCCTCATGAGAGGAAGAGGCAGGCACTGATCTCTTCTCTCTGTGAACAGCGACAGGACGTGAGGAATGGCCTGAAGTTGTGTTGTGGAATGTTTAATTTGAATATTAGAACAATTTCTTCACCCAGAGGGTGATTGGGCACTGAAACAAGCTCCCCAGGGAAGTAGGCAGAGCACCTGATTTCAGAGTCAGATTTCAGGGAGCATTCAGACAATATGGACACATAGTGAGACTCATGGATGGCACTGTGCAGAGCCAGGAATTGGATTCAATGATCCTGATGGTTCACCTCCAACTCATATTCTGTGATTCTTTGATTTCATGTGACTGAGTTCAGCAGTCCAACTCAGAAACAAAGTGCTTGTTATTCCAGTCATTTCACTAAATGCCTGCAAATTTGAGTTATTCCACAAAACATGTCCCAGAAAAGGGACAGAAGATTTTAATCATTTAGTAAAATGACTGGTTTCACAACATAAGAGCAATGCCAACAAAATGTGAGACCGCATTTAATTAAAAGTATATAAGTAACAATTTCAAACAGGTATGAATACCATCCTCTGTATATGAATATTTATTTGGGTTTAGGTATATATACTTGGGTCTATATAGAAATAAACTCCACCTTAAAGCTGTTAAGAAAAATTAGGGAGGCATTTATACAGAACATATACATGAACACACTATAAAAGATTTAAACTTTTAGCCCATAACTGGATAGTTGGCTTTTAGGGGAGGAAAATCATCACTTTTGTCACCTCCACTCCATATTGAAATGTGTGCTTTCTATGTGAATGAAACAAGATGGGAACAAGAGACATACTGTATCTAGCGTGAGGGGATAACACCCTCATCTTCCATGTTACTGCACTTTTTGTGTACCACCTTTCTAAACATCAAATCATAAGAAGGAAAATTCTAACTCTATAAAATAACTCTTAGATATCTTTGCTAGAAATATGCTATTGCTCTTTTAAAAGTTACCATAGGACGTTACAAACTCAAATTCCAACAAATAGAGCTTTTATAGAAAACAGAACATCCAGAACACATGAAATCACAATGTTGAAACTGCACATTAAATATTAAGTTTTCCAATTGAGAGAAAGGGAAAATTTTTATTATAAAAAATTTCTAATTATTTGAACAAATTGTATTAATCCTTCTGAAAGAATGACACATTAAGATCCCATGCCAGTAAAGCACTTAAGTAGGGTCCTCTCTTTAAGATCAGAAGTGGACCACTGAAGTATTTATCTGTCAGCATACAAATGATCAAATTAAAATAATGGTCTCAGTGCAAATTCAGAAATGTTTTGTTTAATACTGCCTATATAATAATGAACTGGATCATTTCAGCACATAAATGTAAAAAAGAGCAGACTGTAATGGCACATGGCAGCCACTGCTCTATTGTTGCAGAGCTAACAACTTGAATGCAATATCTCTTGTAGTCAAAATGAAATGGATTTTCCAGCTGTTTTATAAAGTCATTTCCTCACTATGCTGTCAGAACAACGTGCAGTGAAAATAAGACCATAAGCCTCAAATCCCTCATTCAGCCTTGATCAAATCCTGTCAGTAGAGCTGTCAGGGCTCATGTAGAAGCAGTTCATGGTCCATGTTTGGAGGTGCACTCTAAATTTAATTTTATCACTATAAAGTTTGTGTAGGCACATAGAAATTTTAAATGTTCATAAACTCATAAAGATGCATTGTACACAGTTACAATTTTTTTTTTTTGGAATTACATTAAAACTTACTTATTTCCTTATTGTTCGTATCTTGCCTAGTCTGCAGAGAAAGAGGTGGGATTTCTGAACTGGTGCTATTCTGAGGCCATGCAATTGCCATTGGATTGTGACACATGCTTGAAAGAAAAAAGTTATGAGAAAAGTGATTTTTCTAAGCAAAGAAATTGTGACAAATACTTGCTGTGAGGATTTTCAGTGAAGCATTTCATGATGTCTTGCAGAAGATTATTGAAAAATCTGCAAATGTTGGAAGTTCCTAAAGGAAATATATTCTGAATAGGAGGCTGACAAAAATGAGGAATCCAACACAAGTGAGAGACAAAATGTCCTGCTCAAAAAAATACATAAGCTTTTCAGAAGCACTAGAAGAACCGTTCTTGCTTAGGGATTTATTCATAAACCTTATTTACTGTTTTATTAAGGAATATGCCCAGAACACTTTTGGTGACATGAAGCTGAAAGTTAATATCAATACAAAGAAACATCAGGATATGATACTGAGAAAAAAAACCAAAACTTTATTTTGGCTTACAAAGAAACGACTGTTTAAAGATGAGCAAAACACTTAGCTTGGAAGCTACAGGTTTTTCTGCCTCTAGAGCAGTGAGGTTCTGCAGCACAGAGCTGCTACCTGGAGGGAAAATGTGCAGCCATGTGAGAGAGCGTCTAAGTGTCCCACACATGATCACATATCTCCACCCATGTGCAATAATTTTGTATAGCTAAAACCAGCAAATCTAAACAGTTTTATATGCAAGTTTGGTGAGGTCTGTGACTGTGTGGCAAGGTGCCTTTGATGAACATGATTTGGCTTTGCAACAGATCTAACTCAGCATTGCATTTTTTTATACTTCCTTACAATTTTGATTCTTTTTCAGATCATAAATTTCGCATTCTTGTGCTGTATTTTATTTACATATGCATAAACACTTTTTAAACAGTATAATATATTTAAGTATAGTTTATGTTGTTAGCCAGCTTTATAATGCTCTAGGTATTTCATTATCCTGATTTCCTGATTACACCATCAGGTAAGATTAAATAAATCTTTTTCTCCATTTCCAACTTGCATTATAGGATCAAACACAATTATATCAGAGAAAGAAAGGCATTAAAACTCTTTAGCTCAGGTTGGGTTTATTTCACAAAGCTCACTTCAGAAGTTTATTTTGTGTTTTGTTGAATAAGTTTAATCAGCACAGTACAACTGGTAAGAAATTAATTGATTTTTAAGTCCTGTAAGCAGTTCACATCTCAGGCATAGCCATTATTCTTAATTATAAAAGGTTACAGTTGAATTCTTTCAATACATGTGACTATAACACAAAGTAAGCTTAAAAAAGTAGGTCAGGTCTTCATCACAAATACAAAGAATTGTTATTCATATTTCAGCATGGAAACCAGAATAATTTGTGGTGCAAAAGTAATATTAATGTAAACACAACTTTTCTAACCAATGTGATTGTCATATCTCCAAATATTTTCCATACAACCACAGTATGCATTCTTAATAGTTTTTTATAATTATTATTTATAAAGTCTTTCATCAGTAGATAAAGCTAGAGTACCTATGCCTGCACTGTTTTCCTCATAGATTCATCTTGAAGAAACTCTGGTTTAAGAGGTCTAAATTATTAAATACATCCTTGCGTTAAATCTAGCTTGCATTTAGCTGAGCTGATTTTCTCCAAAACATTATAGGTGGAATTATATAGTCCATCATAGACTTAGTAACTAGTTTCATAGGTTTTATGCTTGCTTTCTTTCATGATGCTTTTGAGGACTCTGTGGTTGATCTTGGTGGCAAGAACATTAATCTAAATCTGTGTTTAAAAGAGTAAAGGTTCCAAAAAGCTGCCTGAAAAATATAAATCAAATTAGAAGAGTGGTTTTTCATACAAGATTTTCTAAAAAAAGGATTCTATTTTTTTCATATTACAAAAATATTTCTTCAGTTTGAGTTTAGAGACCACTGGGGTGAGATCAAGTACAATTGGGCTGGGTCAAACCCTAGAAAAACCCAGTAAAAGTGAAATAAACGTCTCTCTAAAAGCTCTGGTGATCATCACTGGAAAAAATCCCTTGTGTCAGGACAGTATATATTCGTTTGAGGCAGGATCCTGTGTGTGAGGCAGCTCTGAAGGACAGTGGCACAAAACAGCTGATCAAGAACAACCTCCTCAAAGCACACAGATGAGCAGCTACGATGTGCAGAAGTCTAAGGAAGAGTGGTCAAAGGCAAGCATGGATGAAATAGGCACTTAAGAACAAACTCAAAAAAATGAAGTATTCAGGAATGTAGACAAGGACACAAATCAGGAATGTAGAGATGATGCTTTAACTTAAGGAGAAGATTTAGGAAAGACATCTCAGCTGGAGCAGAAATTAGCAAGGGATGTGAAGGGCAAACACGAGAGCTTCTTTAGATATGTCACCAACAGAATTAAATTACAGAAAGTATGAATGGGGCCAGAGACCAAATGGCAAAAGACATAAAAAGGCTGATTTTCCATCTATGCATGATGTCATTATTTTCTACAAAGAAATTACCGGCTTTGTGACCAAGAATACCACAGTTGAGGTAATTTACCTTAAATGTAGCTTTCCATACAAATTCCCAAAAGATCCTATTACCAAACTGGTGAAATACAATTTTGATGGGTGGACAGTTAGACGAGCATAAAATTATTGCCAGATTACCAAACTGAAAAAGCTGTAATTAGGGGTTGAATGGCCCAGCAGTGGAAAATTGCCAGTAATACCCAGGAGGAGCAATTATTCTGAGGCAAACACTGGGTTTTGTTTTTATGGATGCCCTGAACAATAAGATGCAATATATCCTGAGAAATTTCACAGATGATATCAAACTGGAGGAGTGTGAATGATACTAAACCAACAGGTTTTCTGTTGAGAAGGACTTGTAAGTCAGGGGAAACGCATTTACAAGAAATTTATCAGGCTCAACCATAGGAAATGTCAAGTTCTGCACCTCAGAGGGCTAACTCAAGAAATGGTACAGACGGGTGGGTGACTGGCCAAAAAGTGGCTTTGCAGACAAAGGCTTGTGCATCCCAGTGGATAACAAGCTGAGTGTGAGTCAGCAGGGAGCAAAGGAAGCAAACCACATCCTGAGCTGTGCTGTCTGAAGTACAGCTGGCAGGTTGAGGGAGGTGACATTCCTGTCTTCTCAGCCTTGGTGAAACACATCTGGAGTGCTTGGTCCAGTTCTGGCCGGGTCAGTTTAAGAGAACATGAACACATTGGAATGAGCCAGAGGCAGTGCACTGGAAGGACAGTGGGGTGCATGGCACACCAGGAAATGGGGGAGAACTGGGTTTGTTCACTCGGGAAGAACAGAGTAAGGAAGAGACTAGAGAGAGGGTGTCACTGTTGAGGCAGGGATGGGAATGAAAATTACTCCAAGTTCAGAAGGCAAAGATTGAAACTTTATTGACAAGTAGCGTTCCTCTTTTATAACCAGGATTTCTAAGGTGAAATATGATTGGTCTCAAAGTGAAAACCTTTCACACCATTGGTACCCTGTGAATAGCACACAGTGGTAGAACATATCTATAAACAACATGAACATAAAGAGATATTTACATTGTATACATTCCTCTCAGACTCCTTCCTTTTCTCTCTGACTGAACTGAGAATATCCATAAGAGGATACAAAGGATGGAAAGCCAGGTGCTTTGGAAGTCTGCAGCCAATGGACAAGCGGCAACTGACAAATTGCCCCACAAATGGAAATTCTGTAAGAGAAAAAAGAAAAAAGGTCTTAATAGCAAGGGCTGCAGAACACTGAAATACTGGAACAGGTACACACAGAGGGGATTTAAATGACATCCTTGGACATACTCAAAAATCAGGCCTTGTTTAGCATGGCGAGTTGAATGAGGCTTCCCTCTCCATCTAAGTTACTGATTCTATCAACTATTTTTTATGATTGGACTGACAATATATTAGTCTTTAAATTTCACAATAAAAAATACATATTAATTTAATATGAAGCAAAATATATTCTGACATAGCATATGATGGAAAAATATAGACGGAATTATTTATAGCTACAGTTTCATAGAGGAAAACAAGGATGAATTCCAAGGGATTTGATCTCAACACTGGATCCAAAAATCATTTTTATCTATTTGTTTTAAAAGGATAACTATGCACTTCATGTTCTAATTTCTAAAAGTTTTAAATTAACATCTAGTTATTTTTCATAAAGCAGATAGTAGGGTGAATAATTGATAAGTATTTTCATTTACAGATGTAACAAATAATATTCTGAATCTCTTCTTATAGTCATAAAGCCCCAGAGAAAAGTTCCTAGTGTAGCACATCTACATTTCCCTTTTTCTCAACAACAACAATTTGACACTTAGAATATCATCCCATGCAACAGAAACTGTCAAACTATTTCTTCTTCTCTTGCTATTTATGAGTGGATTTTGGAGAGCTGACTGCAAAATTTCTCCATAAAAAGATTTTCAGAATTTTTATGCAAACTTACTGACTACAAAATGATATGTAAGATTTTAAGGACATTTAAGAAAGTAGGTATGATAATAATAATAATATTCAAAAAATATACTGCAGTTTAATTAAATTTACTGTTTCACATTTATGTGCTGAGGAGTCTCCATGTGGATCTTGATCTTAAATATAATACTCAGAAATTAAAGGAACAACTAGTCAATGTGCTTGTTGTGTTGAAGCAGAACAACTTATCTTAAAAATACTGAGTAACAATTTTGTTTAATGAGTTAATCACAAAGGAGCAGCAAGCCCTGTCAACAACACATTTCAACAAATAAATCTGAGTAATGAAAATGTATATGCTGAGATTGCACTCCATTCATACACAGTTCATTAACAAACAAATTACACAGAGTAAACAGATTAAGTTTTGCTGACATATTTCCCAGACTTCAGTTATCATTGACAGAAAATTTACATTTGCAAATAGGTTTCTCAAAGAAATATGAGAAATATTGTTAGGTACCAAGGGACACTTCATGTCTGATCAATAATAAAGCCTGTCTCTACAGACACCAAGGAACTCGTAGATTTGAGGACATATTTATCTTTGTCTTTAAAACAGAATTGCATCTCAGTTCATCAGAAAAACATTGTGATTCTGTACTTAAGGCCCATCACATGTAAAATGAAAAGATTTCTCAAACATATCTAAAAATCATTTATATATTTACTCTTCAAGCTGCTGTCAGTAAATGATGAAAGAATAATGAGAAAATAGACCAAGTAATTTTGCAAACAGAAATAGAGATCCTAGAAGTTTTGCTTTCATTGACATAATTAAGAATAACCCTGAAAAACTGATTGGTGTAGAACTACATAACCAACTGTGTCCTTAGGATACCTGATAACATATTACCCATTATGAGTTTTAAGATGGATGTGTTTGTGAAACAATGTTAGACACACTATGCTGACCTTTCGGAACTGACCTCTCCCAAAGGAAACATCCTTTAATCATTTCCCAGGGTGAATTTCCCTTAAGTTCTGCAGTTAAGATGGTACTGTTCACATCATGGAAACTTGCTTACAAGTTTGGAACTGTGCATTTTGCTTCCTTCAAGAAGAGTCATTCCACAGAGGCCCATTTCATAAAGGTCACTAAGCTTCTCCAGTCTTTACAGCTTTGTTTCTTCTCACCCAACACTTCTCCCACAGTCCCAGCCCTATTTTGCTCCAAAATTTCTAGAAAGATAAAAAATGTACTGCCTTATCTATGAAACTCCTATGGGATTCAATCCCTTTGAGACAGAAACATACGTCCTTGATGTCATGGGTTTAATGCCCAAGTACTTCTCAGTATCCTGTGAAGTGACAGACTTTCAGAACAAATGTTACACATTACAAAGGAACATAGCAGGCTACATGTAATACTAGACTTCCATTTATAACTGAAGGACTCTTAAGATTCAGGGAGCTGAAATTACACCAGAATTATTAACATGATTTTTTATTAGGATACTAATTCTAAGCAAAAGTGATGGATATGCATTTTCTTACTCTTGCTGGTATAAACATCATAATATGTCCCTTGGCAGTGAACACAAGAAAATTAATCATATTTCTATGTAGAAACAGAATTATATAAAATGTGTTGTGAAACAAAGAATGTATCTACACTCAGAGTAATTTAAAACATAATTTGGATATAACAACAACCTGCTCTAATATTTTTGTTTCTTGCATACATCTCAAAGCATAGTATAGCTTGCTTTAATATATTTGACCTCCTCTGTTAAAAAAGTTCACCTGTGTGTTTTTTCTTCTGAGGATGAGAAATCATTCAAGGGGCATGTATTTCTGAGCCTAATCACAGTCCTTGCTGAATCCTCTATATAGAAAGTCAACAGACTGTATTAATTGGACCAAACCTTTGTACCACACACATCTCTCTGAAGTGATTAGCTGTGAACAAAGTATATTTATAGTTCCCACTTGTGGTGTACATAACCAATCACCCAGGATCAGATCTCTCCTTGTGGGCTAGAAGACTCCAAAATGAACTGCTTTGGTCTCCAAAATCAAACTCTAATAAAGCCTTTCCAGTCATTTCCATATTACTCAGGTTCTTATCACTGTTGATCTTGTTTCCAACTTTAGCCCCTTGGAAATCACATAGTAGGTAGAACAAGTGTTCAAGGAGAATTTCTTAAATAGAGCTTTTTCTGCTGAATCTCCTAAAAAGAAAACTACAGATCTACAAAACAATTCATTTCTGTCAGAACCCTTCAGTTTTCACCTGTCTGTCATTTGAATTAAGGTCTTCATGTAAATTACATTCAGTACCAGTGTCTTCAGGTGCTATTCCTGGTGCATCTGGGCTGATTCCCTTGCTGTGGAAGTCCTACATGTGGGGAGAATTGCAAATAAAAAAAGGAGAATTCATGGGTTGAAATAAAAATGTTATTAAAATAATAAATATACATATATTATCATAATTAATGACAACAATGCTAATTATAAATTTTATAATAACAATAAATACAATGAAAAAGAAAAAGAGAGAAGAATAACATCCAAGAGAAACAAGTGATGCATAAAACAATTTCCCAGCAGCTGCTGACCAATGTTCAGTTGGCCCATCCCTGAGCAGTCATTGGAGGCTGCTGATGTTTTCCCCCAGTTTATAGAGTGATGTTCTATGGTATGGAATAGCATTCAGGTCTTGGCCATGACCACATGGCTCCAGTCCCCGTCCCCTCATGACCACTGTGAAAAATTAACCCAGTCCTTGGCCAAAACCAGGACATGCACACATGTTATAAAATCCAGAGTCAGTAGCAGCCCCATCCTTTTACAATCCCTTACCACTCCATCTGCCAAGCAGACACTGTGTTTTCCCAATGGAAGTTAAAACTGTAAAGCTGTGTCAAAAGCATGAGAGGAATCCATAAAGTGACACTGCTTAGTTCTTAAAATAGCATGTGCCTCCTGGAAAAAGTAAGTTACTGGGAGGAGAACTACAGCTTGTTAGAGAAGGACACACAGTGTGTAGCCAGAAATAGGATTAGAAGGACTAGGGAGCCAGAGAAAGAAGACAAAAGAAACACTTCAACCATCCATCAGCTGTTCAAAGAGAAGACAGGAACAAAAATCAGATTGCTTATAAATATTTGAAGTAGAGATAAAGAAAGAAAATATATAAAGCTTGCTTATGTAAGACCAGTGAAATAGAAACAAATAGCTCTGTGGCAGGCAGGAATGTCAACCTTTGGACAACATTGATGCAGAGTTAGGAGTAAAGCAAGGCTCACCACAGAAAAGGCAGACACAAGAAGATACACTCCATGAGGCAGAAGACCAGAGGAGGAGCTTTAGTTTTCAGGACTGCAATAAGAGGTCAGGCTGTCAGGGTCTTGTAGCTGAAAACCTAGAGTTATGTGACAGCTCCAGTTCTCTACAATCACTGAACCATAAGGGTTGCATTCAGGGGCAGTCTGGGTTATAGAACCCAACAGGACATTCACAAGGCTTCCTGTCCCAGGCAGTGAAATCAGATTGTATCTTGCTCTTCCTAACACCTCTGATTGCCACAAGAGTCTTCAGGACCCAGGATGCTGCAGTTTGTCTCTCAAAGAGGTCTCAAAGTGCATTTGAAGTTGGCTCTCCCACCAAGCTCAGTACCAGCTCAGCTAGGGTAGAGACACACAGAGCCACAGCCTTTCCTGACCCTCCAGACAGTTTAGCAGCAAACACTCAAGGACACCTATTCCATTCACCCAGTGACATTTCTCTAGGCATCTTAAATCTTCAGCAATGCAGTGCAATTAATTGTGAGGATGCCCAACACACTAAAGACTGCTGACCTAGGAAAGATAAATGAAAGGCAGGAGTGTTTAAGAGGTATTTGTTGATGCCTTAGCTAAAACCAGATAGAAGTCAGAGGATTTTCTTGACTAGACATACTTCAAGATAAAATGCCAGGCTCCTTGAACAATATATTGTTAAGGTCTTTTATTATTCTGTGACAATTCAGAAACTCTTAGTCAAGAAATGATATGTGATATCAATAAATAACAAGAAGAAAAATGAATATGTGGGTACAGCGTATTTTGATAACAACAAGAGTTCAGAGAGGAAAACCCTGGGTGTGGTGGGAGTAGAAGGAGATTGCAAGTCTGGTTTGATTATTCACACACAGGTGTGGGACAGAAAAGGCAATCTACATAATAATTTTTAATCCTGTTTTCTCATGAACAGAAATCATATTATGTATGGAAGTGAAATAACTGCATGTGTCAGTTTGGAAGGGAAAAAGTTTTTAAATAAGATTCACCAAGAGATAGAAATGAAAGCAAAATCTGTTTGCTCAGAAAAGTGAACAACATGTTGTTTCTGGAAAAGTGTAGAAATTAATTTTGCTTCAGCAAGGGACAGTTATATAAGGGTATATAAGGGTATATAAGGGTATATAAAGGTATAAACAGTGGTGCTATCTGAAGGAAGCATGTCCTCCATAACAATTCAGATGGATATTGTTGCTCCTTTGACAAAAATAATTGCTGTTCTCGTGTCCAACGAGACATTCCTTATCAATGGCAATAAGGAATAGGTCTATTGCTAAAGGCACGTACCAAGATCTTGGAAATCATGGATTTCTGGTACTATTGCTGGAAGCAGAAATGGTGACATATGGGGCAGCCACAGCAGAGTCAGAAGCAAGATCTACCCGAGACATCCTTCCCTGCAATCTCCAGGTGATGTTTTATCTCTCCACCTCCTTTCAGGTAAGAAAGTTTTGCAAAAACTAATTGTTTTAATAGACCTCGCTTCATTGCCATGGTCAATAGCACAGCTAGTGAATTCTTAATTGATAGGTGGGCATATCCCATAGCCACATAGAATTTTCTTTCTCCCAACACTGTTCTCCTCCTTGCTTTTCAGGAAAGATTATTTTCTACAACATGCTTATATCTGGGACAACTCTGAGGGAATTTATGAAATTGCTTTTTGAAAGGGAAAGAAAAAAAAAAAAAAAGAGGAGGGATTGTTTTCTGTAGCACAGAAGATGAAAATTTTTAATGTTGAAGTTCTCAGTAAAAATCATTCAATTATTTGCTACCCAGGAAACACCACTGGGATGTTGATGACCAAGAACTAGTGTGTGTTGATTTACAGGGGCCCAGTGGCTGTTCTCACTGGTTACCAGATATGAGGGTAGAGTAGAAGCACAGGGCTGTCATGGGACTCATAACTTTGTGCAACATCTCTGTGGCACACAGCCCTGAGCCCTGCTGACATGGAACAGCTTGAGAAGTTTGGCCCATAGTTACTCGTGAGATAAAAAGAGAAAAACAAACCCAGAAATCATCCGTGGAGACAGCATTAGGATGAGGGGGAATGCCAGTTCTGTGAAGGGGCACCTGTGCCCACATCTGCTCTTGGTCTCTGCTTATGGTTTTCACAGTCCCTCAGCTTTCTTTTTGTGCACAAGCCTCTCTAAAATTATCAGGGACACTTCCCTCTGTCCACAGGCCATGCATATAATTTTCCCTCAAAAAGACAGGTTTTGACTGACAATTACTCTAGGAGGCTTATGCCCCTCCAAAAAGAATGGTGAAGAATATTTTTGACACATCCAGCCTTCACTAAGCTCCATCAATTTCAAATTTTCAGGCTATAGTTATCAATTAGTCATTTATTTCCAGGTCTTTTTCAGTTTACTGAAAATATTATTTGAAATATATAAATTTTTCTTCTCTCTGCAAGATTATTCTTGAGTTTAATTATTTTTCTCTGACACCACTTAATGTAACCAAGACTTTCCAAGTGCTTGGTTTCAATTTCTTATTTACAGAGCAGAAGCAAGAATTTTCCAGCCTTGTAGTTATGTATTATAAAGAGTAATAAATTACAAACTGCAGGATGTTTGAGAATGAGGGGTGAGTTAAGGGATTCTGAAAAAAAATTCATTTCAAATTGCCATTTACTTTTGACTCTTCAAGTTTATTCTAAACATCAGTGGTCTGAATAAAGTGGTTTGTGACCAGAGACACCTTTAGAATGAACCAACAATAATTTATTTTTATTCTTACTGACTTTTTTTCCTCTGAGAAATACTTCTGAAAATGTCTATACTAACTTGTTTTCATAGTGGATTTGACTTCATTGTCTTTATCTGACTTTATGGATCTATGCAATCTCTTCTACATGTTCAATATGAATTTGATACGAATGAGTTCTTGATTCACAGCAGAAAACTGGAAATATACAGGAAAAAAATTAAATAGGAATCCAAAACAAAAACAAAAAAAAAGCTCATATCTTTCTTGACAAGAACTCATGTGAGGCTTACTCTTCTTCTACCTACTTTGCTCACATAAAGAGGACCATAAATTAATTTTTTATAACATATCATTCCATTTATTTCATTGAGGTTTTTTAGTTGAAATTTATACATGAGAGGGTGTTCAGAGAAAAAAATCAGTTTCCCTAAAGGCTGTCATCTTCACCAACCTCAAAGTAATCAGATTTTCATGTGATTTCCTTAATTTCAGTTACTTTTTAGTACTCAGTGGGTTTCATTAATTAAAAAAAATATAAAAACAAAAAGAAAAACAAAGAGTGCAAGAAAACTCACAGCTGAGATTCAGCTTGCTGAAGCTTATTCAGCATCCTACATGTGGCAGAGACGTGGCACAAAATACTTAATTGGAGTGCTGACATGAGTTACATGCCTATGACTAGAATTCTGCTGCCATCAAGAGCATTTTTCTTTTATAGCAGATCACAGACATCAGTAATTGGATTATTGTCATGGTGAATTTTCACTGAAACAATAACTTCAGCTCCCTCTGTATAGAAAAGTCTCTAAATGATAAATTGCACCTCACTTACTCTTTTTGTAGTTAAATAGGTCAGTGTATTTTATTCTAATATTGATGTTGCTGGCCACTTGCAGAAAACGTTCAGTGGGTTGACTGCAGAGAGACTCATTAGCACAATAAATGGTGAAATTGCCTGTGCTCTTCTTTTAAAGACATTTTCACAACCTCGCTTTTGCTTTTACAAAAAAGAAATTTCATATATAAAGGAAAAATTACTGGAGAAATTAACCAAATCAAATCAGAACAAATTTGTTTACTTCTGCCCTGAATATCTGTGACTCAAAAGAATTATTTACAGCTTTGTTATATTTGTGTAGAGAAAACTGATGCAGAACAATCTCTTCCAAAGCATTGAAACAAACACCAGTTCTTGAGAAAACAGGCAGCTCACCTCACCCCTGCTGGGTAAACTTCACCTGGTCTGGTCACTCACAGTATATTTTATACACTGCAAAGTCTACTAATGACCTTTAAAACATGTGACATGGCTCTCATTGAATGATCTAGCAGTCTAAAATCAGAGCAGTTTATGTGAGGATTTTATCAATAAACACTGTGGATGTCTTCCCTTAGGCAGGACAAAATCCTGGCGACACTAAAACAACAGCTTTAGCCAAGAGACTACTCCTAAGGTTGTTCACATATCAGGGAGAAGACTAGACAGCAACAATAAAAGGTGGAAGATGTTTTATTTATACAGATTGAAAAATTGAAACATAGAGGAAGAATAGGGGAGGAAAGGGATTCACTGAACACTCAGCTTCTGGTGAAGCTGGAGCAAAGTTTGGTATTCTGGCTTTCCACATAATGTCTTAACTACCAAGCTGGTCAGAGTTACATCCATCCTCTAGTGAATTAGTCATTCTTTAAAATGTTAGTAAACATAAGGATACAGAAGAAACCTATCAATTTAAAATTCAAATAAATTGGAAATGTTGACGGTGCTACCTCATTTCCATCCCTTACTCATCTCTTGGCTAAAGGTGTCCATCCACATATCATCAAAATTCTTTGTTCAACACCAGAAAAATGAAGAAAAGCAGCCAGTCTTCATGGCACTTTTCTAATGTTAAACACATCTAACTTGAATGATGACTGTTTTTCTAATGATGGATGACCTTCCAGCCCAATAAGCAGAATAACACCACTGCCACACCTGGGAGGGGATTGTCCAGTTCTGCTCTGCACTGGGGCAGATTCACGTTGAACACTGCTGGCAGTTTTGGGCACCACAATATAAGAAAAATATTAAGCTGTTAAAGAGTGTCCAAATGAGGGCAACAAAGATAGTGAAGGGCCTTGAGAGGAAACTGTGTGAAGAGCCCTGAGGTCACTTGGTCTGTTCAGCCTGGAGAGGACTGAGGGAAGACTTCATTGCAGGCACAACTTCCTCGTCAGAGGAAGAGAAGGGGCAGGAACTGGTCTCTGCTCTGTGGTGACAGTGACAGGACCCAAGGGAATGGTCTAAATTTGTGTGAGGGAAGGTTTAGGTTGGATATGAGGAAAAGATTCTTCACCCAGGGGGTGGTTGGGCACTGGAACAGGCTCCTCAGGGAAGTGGTCACAGTATTAAGTCTGACAGAGCTCAAGAAGTATTTGGACAATGCTCTCAGGCACATGTGTGATGCTTAGAGTGTCCTGTATAAGGCCAGGAGCTGGACTTGATCCTTCCAACTCAAAATATTCTATGATTCTATTACCCATCACCTTTTCCCATAACATTCAGCTGTCTGTAGTCTGATTTCCTTCATGTCTTTTTGGAATCTGACTGCTTCAGAAATTCAAAGATTCAGAATTTCAGACATTTCAATCCTAGTGCCAGAGCCAGGCTTCAGAAGCCAGAGCTTCTGAAACAACTGATTTTGTGTCAAGTTAATGAGAGGAATGTGAGTGAAAGGGAGACTATGTAGTTGTAAATACACTGTTATCTGGTAATATTGAGATATTCCTAGCTCTACTTCAGAGGTGGTCTTTCTGAATATAGGTCACAGTACATATCTCAATAATACAATAACAGTAAGCTGGAATAAAAAGACTACAAACAAATAAATTGTACAGTTCCAGTACAATGAATTATAGCTACAAAAAGTAGATCAGGATGAAAGATCACATCACAGAAGTTTGCAAAAGCTTAGGCCAGACTAAGCAAATAATATGTATTAAGGTAGCTTGCACCAGTATTATGCAAAATTTTTTGCAGAATTCTAACTAAAACATAGTAATCAAAAGCAAAACACATGTGGAACATAGTAGAGGAGAATGTGGAACAGAGGTCAGACATAAAATTTCAAAATTACACAGGAAAATAATGAAAGCAAACGGTTGTACATTCTGTGACAAATATCAAATTATATCTGTGGAAGGAAAGGAAAATAAGGAATCTGGAGAATAAAGTAAGAGCTGGGATTCAGGACAGCACAAATATGCAGACAAATTGGACCAGATGGCTCTTTTCTGTTTCTGTCATAACTTATGTTCTTGGAACCTGCAGAGCCTAAAACTGGTTTTGGAGACAAAAATTCCCCTGTCTCAACTGATAGCCATTGATGCTTGTGGCTTTATTTGTTCCATTTCCTATCCCCTGTAATTACAGACTATAAAGACTCATCTTACCTTTTGGCCTGTGTTGAAGGAATCGACTTCCAGACATAATCATTTCAAATGCATAATGACAATAAAGAAAGGACTAGCCTGGATCTGCAGGCTCAGGCCAGAACAAGCAGTTTTGCATAAATAAACACACAGTGGCATTAACCCTGGACTCCAGCATAGTTGTCCCTGTCGTGGATGGCATTTTCCAACTGGTCGCAGTAGCAACCGCTGTAATTATTATTTTTGATGGGGAGCATCAACAACCAGTGATCACACTGACTGAGTTTTCATGGCTCACTGAACAGCTCCAAAATACATTGGAGTCAGTGACCTGAAATACTCTACATATCCTCACCTGGGATATGTCAGTACCATGCGGTACATATATCCTGGATGTCAGGTATATTCAGTTAAAAATTTCCCTATTTTGTTTCAAAAAATAGCACAACTCATCAAAGCTCTGAGATTGCCTCTCTCATGTTAAGAAATACCCTTTTAGACATACACCTGTTGAAATGCTTCTGTCTTTTGCTCGGTGCAAAAACATTTCCTGCAATTATGAATTAGAAGATTCATATTGACATTAGTGAAATTCTTTGGAAGTACAGGACAAGCATACAGCTTGTCCTGTATACTATATATACTATCCCTTATAGTATTGCCAATTTCTAAGAAAAACACCAAGTGATTTGGTGACTTCCACCCAGATGCCAAATATGTAGTTCTTCAGAGAAAAATTTTCCTGTGAGAAAATCATTAATATAACCACTCTCATGTGTACTTCCCTGGGTTCCTGTGAGCTCATTCACCTGTTTCCTCTATGTGAAGGAGAAGAACCTTCTCCTGCTAGGATGGAGAAAGGTGGGCAGGGAGGAGCTCTCCTATGCAATACCATCGTCTTTTTGCACTGTGAAATAACATTATGAAAGTAAAGTATGCGCCTGTGTGCCATCCAAACTCAGCAAGCTTGACTCCCAGATATGCTGCCAACTGGCTCCTGTGCATGCTAAGAACATCATGCCAGAACCCAGGGTATTTGGCATCTAGATGTTGTAGTGAGATCCCTGTGGATATGGGTTACTGACTTGTGTAATAGGTACTACCATTTAGGACAGCGTTTTATCTCCTCATTGTTACATGAGACACCTAATAGTGGATTACAGCATACAATAACTAAATCCTATTGTACTGCAGACTTCTCTGTGAGACAAGGTGAATGAAAAAGTAGATTATTTTATCCTGTTAAACAGGTGTATCTATAATTCTGTCTGAGGAAGATCACAAACAGTTAGAAGAAGAAAAGCAAGGATGAGGAAAAGCTGTTGGAATACATATTCTCCTACCTTAAATGAATACATTCCTGGTAACGGCAGTTTGGGTAAAATCTTTTCCATGAGTGCAGAACTTGGTGAATGGGTTGAAGGCATGTACAGTCTGAAAAGTTTTCATCAGAAATATGCTAAATTTGCTCATGACTATTTACAACTAGAATTTGCATAATGAAATACCAGGGATTGGGGAAAAGGAAAATAAATTGCGTGTGTAAGCAAATATATATGTACATATGTGTAAATTATCACTTGAAAAACTATTTCTCTGCTTTTGAGAAATAAAACTATAAATTATCATGAAATCATTCATTAAATGAGTGAAAACAGATGAGAATTTTGCAAATTGCCTGTTGCACTAATTTTGCTTTTTGTGACTCCAAAATTCTATTGATAACTGTGATCAAAAGGACTGAGGGACATGGGCTTCATTTTATCATTATTTTCCACTAGGACATTCCCCTTGTAAAGGAAAATGGCACTTTTCACTTTCTACAGTCTAGCTGAAAAGCAATCTTTAATTGGCACTCATGCACTATCAAAACTGATATGACACCTTATGAGCAGCAGGCATTATGCCATCTAGACAGATGGGTATGAGCATAGGTTCAAGGCATGCCAGAGAACAATGTGTGCATCACGGTTGTGTGGAACAGCCAGACTCCTCCCCAGAGATACTGAAAGGGCAGTTTGTGCAGATTATCAGCACTTTTGTGAGGTTGGGGTATGTTATCACCATTCCAGTGTGGCCTGCATTAACAATGAAAATGCAAAAATTTCTTTTGAAGCCATTTTAAGTGAGTTTTTTGCTAACTGAACTAATTTGAAGGGAGAAAAAAGATATTTACCTCTTTGGCACTTTGCTAGAACCTCTCAATTAGACTTATCCAAAATGTTTTAGCAATACTGTTGAGTTTCCTGGGAAAAGCCAATGTGTGACCTTCCATTAGCTTGTATACCCTGAATACTCCTTTAGTGTCATGGGTCTTATTTACATTTTGCACAATGGTAGACTCTATTTAATCTGTTACTCAAAGTAAATGGGGATGAAAAATTACATTCTTTGTTTGTCACTAAATAGTTTGCAATTAACACTGAACTGCAAATGAGGAAATAATGTGTCTCTTTGAGGAAACCATATGCTTTGTGCTTTAAAGTCGTTGTGGTAATATTGGTAGAATAGTTAATGTACAATGAATGCCATCTGCTGACTAATACAGAGTATTTACAAAGGCAAATAGTCCAGATAACTGCTCTTCTTAAATTACTATACAACCTAACATGATATTGTTTGGATAATTATCTGAATCTAGACCAACTTTTTCCTTTGTTCTTCCCCTTCTGGAGCTGTTGTTATGCAGAATGCTTATGCAGAACACCACTGATAGTTTGTAAGAAACCAGCTGGTCCCTCCATGGAAAAAAAAACAATGGAAAACATCACACAGCAATTCTGGCACATTCAAAATGGTCTTGCAGTCTTAAATGTGGTGGGCAGAAAATTTGTATTGGGAAACTGATGTAAAAGAGTATACTGAGCCCTGATTATTCAAAACTATGCACACTGACAGCAGGCACCAGCAGCACAGCAAGGATGTAGAGTAAGTTAGCAATATTCTTCAGGGAGCAGGGTGTGTTTCCTGAAAAAAAAATAAATAGAATTTGTTGGCTTGCACAGTGCCTGGAATTCTACTGAGAGAAGATATTGCTGCCTGATGTCTGCTTTTGGCTTTCTTCAGAGTAGCAGTGTGGCACACCAGGCCTGGATGGGTCACCTCATGGTCAGGTGTCACCTCAGGACTATTTGGAGAAAGTCCCATGGCAAATAAATGAAGAGACAGGCACGATTTAGTCACCCGAAAATAAAAGGTAGTTTTAATTGTCAGAAACAACAAACAGCACAGAAGGCAAACAAGGAATGGGGTACACTAAAAAGACAAGGGTCAGGGTAGGATCAGTGATCTACACAGGATAGGTTAGGGGCAGAGTCTGAGGGACAGGGTACCAATCACAAACTGGGGTTAGGAATATTAAAGTCAATGTGACAAATATAGATCAATAACAACAGGAGGAACTTTCTAGTAATCATTTACATATGAACTCCCAGAGGGCAGTGGGAGTGAGTTTTTCTCACCCTAATTAAGGAGATTGCTCTCACGGCCTTAGAGCAAAACCTTCATCCTGCTCAATTACAACATGGCAGGACCTTGTGTATATTGAGGACTGCATAAAAAAATGTTGCAATCCATCACTGCTTTCTTTCTCTGTCAGGCACAGCTTTGTTGTTTGATCTTATCAGAAAAAAAACAGATTAATATCTGTGGGATTATAAATGCTCTTAAATTATTTCTACTAATGGAAAAAGCCATGCAACAATATGAGAAATAATTGAAGGTGAACCAGACCTGCTTGTCATCTGCTTTGCTATGGCCTGTAAAGCATTTGGTTGAAATGCACATTGTGCCCCAAGCTCAATGAAGCAAGAGGCCTTTCTGATGGTTTGTCTCTCTCCAAATCATGCTGAACTCAGTTATCTTCTATTCTATTAGGAATAAAGTATGACAGGTGAATACAAACACTTTGGGTATATAGCTTGTGCTATCACTCAGTGTGTTTTGCCTGCAAACAAGCCATGCCCTTGAAGACATTTAAAGCCACATATTTTTACACAGGGAAAAAATTGCTTATTTGCTGCTTCAGGAAGATCTCTATGATATTATATATGTAGAAGCTCTCTATTCAAAATCTGAGTTGCTAGTCCAGAGACAGACTCCTGCTACAAAGCAACTGAATGGCTCCTGACATCTTTCCACAAAAGTCAAGAGCTCAGAGCCTATTTCTCTATTCCAAAAACTTGTGTTCTACCTTGAATCAGCAGATTTTTAGAGGTTGCAAGCTGGGAACTTTCACAAAGAGCACCTTGCAGTGTCATCTTTGGAAAGCCACCAAATGGTAGTACACAAAACTAAAATACAGTCTCCCAGATAAATGCCCTGTCCATTCCTAACAACATTTTCCTGTATAATTATATGAACAATATCATAACAATTATAAAAATAAGATATATGGTATCCATCCATAAGAATTTACAGCTGCTTTCCAAGTTCTCTATAGCAGTCATTTCTCTGAATGTTTTGATTACAAGGGAATTCAGGGGTGACATCTCTGCAGAGACAGAATCACGTCATTCAGTGATACAACATTCAAAATTATTTCTTCAAGCTGGGTGGATAGAATATTGACAGCTGTTTCAAATCTGAAGTTTCTATTTTATGTCATAATTATGAAGAAGAGAGCCTCACATAAATCCTCAGCTCTGCCCCTCCATTCCAGTTCAGACCATTGTGGTATAGGACATGCAGGAACAGGAACAAATGAATGAGCTGGCTTACAATTTCACAAGAGGTAAATTGGTTTGGGTTTTGAAGTCAAAATCAATCTTTGACTCAAATTCATTTCTGCGTAGGCTGCTGTTTTGTGACAAAAACACCAAAATAAATAAATTCTAAGATACAGCCCTATGGGTATAAAGAAGAAATTAGTAGGATTTTTGCAAAGGTCTGAAAAATAATATAACTTGGGTCCGTCAGTTAATAGCCTCTATTTCCCAATGTAATATCTATGGAGAGAAAAAGATGTCTTCAGAAAGTATCTGAAAATTGTTGGTAAGACCTTGACACGCAGGAGTCCTGAGTCATCCCAAAGACACCCTTCTTCTCTCTGCTGACCATGACTCAAACGAGGCTCCTAAGTTGCACAGCTAAGTATAGATAGATTCTAATGAAAGTCCTACTCCTTTTCCTCCCCCTTTCATTTTAACCTGATCAAATTCTTTGGCAGCTCTCTATTCCTATCTGTGATGTTTTATGTCAGAACTCATTTGAAAAACTGTCTCTGGAGCCCAAGACAGGTCACAAGTCTCTTATGAAATTGATTACCTAAAGCTAAAAGTATTCTACAGAACCACACTGTGATATTGCTCAATATCTGCTACACAAATATGTTTACATTGATACTGAGTATTTTGACAATTCCATGTTAGTCCAACAGATTTAGAGCCTTCAACCACTCAGCAGCATTCAGTTTAGGAAATAAATTAACATCAACAAACAAACTTATATTTTCAAATGTATTAATACTTTTTATTCAATTTAATTAGCTCCAAATGAACACTATGAATTACAGAGCTGTAAAGTGTCAACAATCCTGACCACTTGGTGTACAATGATATTGTTAATCTAAAATTTTGTCCCAGCTATGAGATTTGCTTTTGTCTCTATTGGTGTCTGAAGGGAGAACTAGTCTCAGTAGAGAAAAACTGCCTGCTTTTTGAATTGATTTTAAAGATATCCACAATCTGCTTCAGAATAGGTTTCTATACAATATGATCTTAGTTACACCACAGTAATTATAGAGATTTTCTACTGCCTGTGTCAATATATACCCATCTATACACACTAATAAAACTAAGATCAGAATCTGCACCCTAACATCTATTTTTGCAGTATCATATTTCTCTCTTTTGAAAACAGTTTTCAGTCCTTCAAAGACTTCAGAGGGAGGAGATTCCATTGGCTTTTCCCCAGCATTTCTTTGAAGTGCTGTAGGTGGGATACTGTCTCCAGGGAATGTAAAAAAGACACACAATGTGCAGGAATATTTCCATATTTGTCCTTTCAAGGTCTTTTGTCAGATCTTGCATAGTTCCTGGGGTTTTTGCCTCACAATAAAAATTATTTAAAAACCAAACACATTTTCAAGAGGGGGAAAAATAGAGGGGCAGCAAGAGACAGAGAGGAGAAGTTTAGTCTTGAAAATGGTGAGCCAGTAAGCTCCAGTTAAGGAATGTTTTTTCTGTCCTCACTCCCCACAGTCTGTACTCGTTTTGCACAGAACTCATTAAGAATTTTAGAAGTGATTTTTAGGAGGTTTTTTCCCTTGTTGGTGATTGGGAATTTTTTTCCAGTGAGTAGTAACCATGGGGCTGAGTTCCACCCTAATGTTAAGAGTTTCTTTCACCTGAACAATGTCAGGCACTCAAAGAGTAGCAGAGGATTTGAAGATTTGGCCATATATTGGTACCAGTTAGTATTTAGAGTGATCCCTAAATTTGAGATGCATCATGTGTAACAAGCAGAACTTTCCAGAGTAATAGAGAGCTGGGGAGGAGCACATGAATGTCTATGTGCTTGATGGAAAATCTTCCTATTTAAGTCATTGAAAATATCTCTAATTGGTTTCTTCAGGGCCTAGTATTCACTCTAAGGTTTCTTCTTTAAAAATTAAAAAGAAAAATGGAGAAAATATTAGTTCAGGGACAATTGCAGCAGTTCTGTGGCTTTAACATCAAAGCTCGGTCAGCTTCATTCTCCCTGTCCCTCAAGTTGGGTTTGTTCTCTCACATTTTCCTTCTCTCCTTCAGGGAACATTGACAGCTTTCTTGCCTGTCTTCCATTTGGAACAGGAAGCATAAATTATTTCTTCATTCTTGCTTTATTCTTCCTTATACCTTCCTCTATTGTTCTCTGAGGAGTTTTAAGCCATTTAATTTCTGTATGCCCAGGTGCACCAAGCAAACGATGTACCTTCCAAATGTGTTTCATCCATCTACATCATTCCTATTAAACATCATCCTTCTGATTAGCTATATTCATTAAGTTTGGCTCTCATCCATGTGGAAAAGTTTGTCATCTGTGTTCTGTATTTTATATAAGCTAATACTTTCCCAGAACATATTCTTAAAGTCCATTTCTCTTGCTTTCCTTTGTACTCTACAAAGTTAATTGAATTTCATCAGCAGTTTTTCTTCTACCATAAAACAGTTTAACACATCCCAATCCATCTCAGGCATATGATTATTTTAGCAGCATAAGCTCACATGAAGTTGCTTTACATTGCATTGCAGGTGTGTCAGAGTAAGGTCAAAAGGGATTACATTAATTGTTCTGTCATGAGACAAAATTCCTTTCAGGTGATGGTGGCACACTGCATTGAAAAGTGAATTCTCTAGCAAAGCTGTGCCAGAAGCCCCGCCAAAAATTTATCAAAACAGAAAAATGAGCAGCCCTAAATGTACAGTTTCTGTAGAAGGAAAGAATCTGTGTTAGACAAATAGTATTTTGATATGTAATTCTTACTTTTTTAAATTAATTATTCTCTGAATCTTTAGAATATTTTAGCAATATATTCATGAGCTATTTTGTCAGCTCTTTCCAGAATATTAGATTAACTCCAGTTTTCTTTACATGCCCTTTTCCTGTGCATCCATATAGTAGATTTCCTCTCAAAATTCTAACACTTATAGTGCCATGTTTTAGTCTTGCTTTAAACCATCTAATAAACTAAACTATTAGCCACAAATTGTGGCTATTCCTATCAGCCTCTAAATTTGTCTTAGTTAACATCCTAGGTAATTTCAACAGCAGAAAAGGTCTTAAAAGATAATTATTCCAGCTACAGTTATCAAAGAAAACAAGTGAGATCAGAAGAAAGTTGAGGAAATTTTAAATGATCTTTATTTATAGATCAAAAAAGCATCTTTCAACACAAATCTGAAAAATAAAATAAATATATAACTTTGGGGAAAAGACTACTGGCATGATGCCATGCACACATCTGAAATGCAATCTGAGAAATGCATGAAGTTTAGGGTATTTTTTCAGACAAATTGATGCAAGTATGTTTACAGAATACAACAGAATTTGTGTTAAACTGTCCTCAGCTAAACTCCAACCATGCCTCTTCCCATTCTAAAGAAATATGGGATACAAGCTTGCATCTAATCTCACAAGGTGTGTAATTAACCTTGCTGATGAAAACATGAAACATGATTAACAACATCAAAACACACCACTAAATGCTGCCTTGTAGGAGCTTTCAGTCTGAAAGCTCCAAGTTGTTCAGCTGCTCTGAACTCAGAGCAAATGAGGCAAAGTCTGTATCAGTAAAAGGACTCTGCCTTCATTAATCACACTGTCCAACACCTACTTTTCAGTGCCAGCATCTGTGTACCAGCCAACTCAGACTCTAGCTGTACCATATTAATAAGAAGAAAATTACAAGACTGTGCAAGAGTAGATAGGGCACTTGTGGGCGCTGACCTCATTTCACTATTGTTGACAAATGCACTGCTATATTTTAAAAAACTGTCTAAAGATGAAGGCTTGGGTTCCAGTTCTTTCTGCTAAAGAATGACTCCCAGATAGGAATTCTTTTTTTTTCACATGACATATCTCAACAATATTAGCAACAGATACCTGCAGACAGTGTCTCAAAAGTGACCTAGGAATCTGTCTCTTTCAAAAATACCCCTCATTTCTATGTATAGACACATGGAAATGCCTGAGACCATGATTTGTCTTTTCTTACTGATGCTTGGATTGAGCCACCAAGTGGACACATGCAGTTTAGGTGCCTAAATCTAGGTAAATATACATGCACTGAGTAATCTGCTTTAATGGCCAACAGAGACCTGGGACTGGACACTTCTGCTGCCAGAGCAGATGGAGCTGCTGCCACTGAGCCACGCTCCTCCCCAGCACACCCAGCTGAGAGCAGGAGGCCAGGAGCCCCAGGAGGGCCTGTGCCATGCCTGCCAGTCTTGTAGGGATGTCTTTGATATCCCTGATGTCACCAGTTTCTCAACTGTGGCCAATTAAATCCCTGTTCAGCACAGGCAAAGGACTCAGAATAAGTCTTGCAGGCTCCCAGCTATAGCTGCACAGTTCAGGCTCCATGACCTGCACAGGGTGAGGGGTTTGGCTCAGGGGTGGCCTGCCCAAGCACATGTTCCCAGAGCCACTCAGGTGTCCTGGGGGATCTGACACATCTGCATGACACTGACAGAGATGATACAAAACCTACAGAAGATCTTTTCCCTCTGCAGCACCTGTTAAGCACCAGGCCAGAGTATTCTGGGAACTTTTTGTGGAGGACTGAGTCAAGTCTCCAGTCAAGCCTTTATTTTATTCTGCTGATTTTGCTGGGGTAAATTCTCATAGTACAAAAAACATGAGAAGGTGCTGAAAGCAAATGATGTACTGACTGGAACAATCAGACACTGAGACCCATTTAATGACAGTATTTTCTTATTCCCATTGAAACTGGGGTTTTCCTTGACTGGTGATACAATTGATAAGAGTGAAGAATATCAGGTTCACAATGTTGTGAGCAAGATAAAAATCATCAGCCCTTGTAGCATTTATAATGCAAGAAACCCAGTTAAATTATTTTGATAGCTCAAGCAAGAATGTTGGATTTACCAATCCAAATTAAATTCAGTGTTTACTTGCTTGAATTGAGAAGTTATAAATCATTGCTTTGGCAACCATCCCAGATAGCAATAGGTTATGAGTATTAAAAGAGGATTAGATTATAAACTCTTTTATAAAAACTCAATATTTTCCTTATGTCTCAAAAATTCCAGTAAACAGTGTTCAAAATATTTGGAATTTCCTACAAACATGACAGTAAGTTAACAACCTTTGTACCATTTATAACCTTCCTTGTGAGTGACCATTACTGTAGGTATTTATCGAAGTGGATATTCATCTTGGAGTATAAATTGAAACAGATGTCAGTGAACAAATACAATTTTATTTTCTAGTATGTTCACAGCAGCCAGCTTGAGAAAAGACAACAATTCCAAAATCAGAAACATGGTGCTTGCTGGTGCTTTTACCAGGTGTTCTAAGAACCTCTTTTTACTATCCTGACTGAGCTAAAATCACTTAATCTTCCACTAGCAGACACAAATATGAGTAATGCCTCTGAGACTGACAAGGGGAAGAGTTAATATAAAGGTCAGATAACAAAGAGCAAGGCACCACCTTGAATACAGAGTAAAAAATCAAGTTGCATCTTTCTTGACTTCAAAATGAATCCATCAATGAAAGTAATGAAATAGCTCCCAAGAGCAACATGTAAATCAGGGGATTAATCTCTAGTGAAATGTTTTATGTTATGGAAACCCACAAATAGATTTGATTCAGTGACAGTAAATCAAACATGTTGGATAGTTCTGTTTGACTGATGAGTATACATGCCACTGGCAGCAGGGCGATGACATACACAGGATCACAATAAAATACACTCACTGGCAGTTCAGCAGCCATTGCTCAGTCACACCAAAGGGGGAAAAAAAAGAAAAAGAAAGCTTCAGGCAAAAATGCAATCCAGATAATAAGAATATATTTTTCTTCTCTGCTTTTTCCTTGCTACTCTTTTCTGCTGATGAGGGAATTAGCAACTTCTAAAGATGGGTGAAAAAATAATATTAAAATCTGTCTGCAAGGCTTTTTTGCCGTTATTTTGTGTTATTAGTGACTTTCTGCAGTTAAAGCATACCTCCATAATAACTTTGGTATATGATCTGCAAGTCTTTTCTCATGCTTACTCAGCTCTCAAGCTTTATTCTATGTGACTCTGACCTTTCCACTCTCTATTAAAGCAGTGGTTAAGGTAGAAAGGGCTGCTGTTAGTGATAGTTACTGTCAGTGCAGAAGGAGAGGCAATTGCCAGGGACATGGAGAAGGAGATGAAGTTGCTCTGAATCACACTCTGGTGTAGTTTGTGTCTTTCCATACAGGGAGCCCAGGGAGGCTGGGGCCAGGTTATTCCACACTACATCAGCATTGTTGCTTGGCTCACCAGCACCAAGCTCTCCCAGCTACCAGGCTCCTTCAGCACATGCCAGAGTTCACAACTAAACAGAAACAGCTCTGCCACTAAAGCCACAACAACAGCTACAGCAAAGCCTACTGGTGTCTGCACGGATTGAGGAGTGTTTTGAATATTCTCTGGAAAGTATAACTTCAGAGCTTTAGACCTGAGGGAAGTTTAGACTTCACAGCTAAATGAGCTCTGCCCAATCTTGCCAGTGGCTGAGACAAAGAGGGTTTGCTGCCAGGAGAGGAGGGCAGGAAGAGACAAAAAGGAACACCTGGGCTGTAGAGGAATAGGTGCTACCAGAGCTTCAGAGCACTTCAGGCCAACAAGAGATCGCTTAGCACAATGAAAAAGAGATCCATGAAAAAACTATGACAAAATAAGAGACATCTATATTTATATATTTTTTAATTATTTTGTTTGGGAAAAAAAAAAAAAAAGAGAGAGAAAACAGAAAATATTAGTGATTAACAGTCTGAACTTTTAATGAGAGTGAAAGGTCTGGAGAAGAAGGTGAAAAAGTCCAAACCCCACCACTTTCTGGATAAACACAGAGTCCAGGGCCGTGAAAAAGAGCTCCAGACCTTATTATGTGGTCTTTACCCATACAAGTCATATCAAGTTTGTGCTGGCTCCCACTCAGCCTTCTCAGCATCTGTTACGGATACAGATGGAAGCCTGTGAGTTTCCAGAGACATAGTAGAGGCTGTTTCCTATGGCAGGGATCAGGCAACTTGGCTTCCCAAGAGACAGTCTTGTGCTAATGATGCTGCCAAGTAATAGTCCAGTAAAACTTCTGTCGGAATCTGTGGGTATTGATGATTCCGAGATTGTAGAAAGTCTCTGTCTTTGTGCCCCACTACCAAAGAAGAAGCCATAATGTGCTGTTTTCCAGGTTGTTTATTCTGTTTATCTCTAAGATGTTCTGCTGCCCTGCCGCAGGTCTGTCCTGCAGGGCAGCGTGTGGGGCTCTGCCCTCAGTGGGATGTTACAAACATTATATACCAGAAACTACCTGTGCTATATTTACAATAATGTGCCAATATCTGTCATCTACGTTGAACAGTGTGTCCCCAGCCTAAACCAATAGAAAAATGCCAACACTACAGTGAAACATGGAGGGCATGAAGAAGGAGAAAAAGGACAAGACACACCCAATTTCCTCCATCTTGTCCCCTTTGAACCCCTAATCTAGAAACCTAAAATTTTACTTTTGCACCCGTGCCACACTTAATTATTACTCTTATCAAACACTCAGAGCTTGTAATTCATACTGTAAGATTGAAAACTCTTTTCCATGGGCAGAGATCAGAGACAGTGTCTCTCGGGGCTCTGTACAGGGGGGTTCCTGACCCTCTGCCAGGGTCCCAGGCCCTCCAGGGTAGACAGAGGGAAGCCCTGGATTCCCACAACATTCAGTATGGCAACCAGTGAAAATGTTTATTCACTGGTGTTTCTGTTCTTCAACTCCAGACTAGGCTTGTTGTTAATGAGCAGATTAACTGATGTTCTTGGGGATCCTGTTTCACCTTACTATCGTGACTTCTAACCAGCTCACTTTTTCATTCCCAAGACTTCAGAACAGAGACATATTGGGATTACCTGGCAAGATTTTGGCAGCAGGTGTTCCTTCTGTGGGACAAAACCAGAGACTAGCTCAAGCTGGACACACAGTTCCAGCCAGCTCCAATGGACTCGCCATGGGACAGAGCCAAGCTCATCAGAAAGGAGAGGGTGGTGCTCCAGACCCCAGAGCAGGGGTTCCCCTGCAGCCTGTGGAGGACCATGGTGGAGCAGGTGTCACATTGCAGCCGCTGGAGACACTGCATCAGGTTGATGTGTTCCAGAGGAAGCTTCAGCCTCTGGAGAACAGAGACCTGGCAGAAACTGTGGCCTCTGGAGAGGAGTCCACACAGGAACAGGTTTTCTGGATCTGTGGCCTGTGGGGGCCCCACACTAGAGCGATCAATTCCCGAAGGGCTGCACCCTTTGAAAAGGACCCACTCTGGAGCAGTCCTTCAAAAACTGCAGCTTGTGGAAGGAGCCACGTTGGGGCAGTTTATAAGGAGCAGATGCCATAGCAGCGACCCCATACTGGAGCAAGGGAAAAGCATGAGCAGGTATTAACAATAAAGACACAGCATTGTGGTCTGACTGCAATTCCCATTCCCTGCTCACAAGAGAAGGTAGAAGAGTCAGGAATTAAGGAGTTGAGTCTGGGAAGAATGGGCTCATGGAGGGAAGATGTTTAAGTTTCTCTCTTTGCTTTTCATTATTCTACCCTATTTTTAATTGGCAATAAATTAAATTAATCTTTTTCAATTCAAGTCTGTTTTTCCCATGAAAGTAATCAGTCAGAAATCTCCCCATGAACTTTTTAATCTTATCTTCTTACCCTGTGCTGCTTCAGAGGAGGGCTGAGAGAGCCTTGATGGGCATGTGGCAGTCAGCCAAGTTTAACTCACCTCAGTATGGGTTAACTCATTCAGCTGTCAAGACCAGACAATGAGGAAAGCACTGGCTTTAACTCAGAAAAGTCCTGGGTAAAGAAAACAGTGAGTTGTGGTTTTCCCACCAATAGGATCAGTGGTCAGGTTGGTTGCAACTCCCAGACCCTACAGGGAAGAGAGATCAGTCATTGGGGATGTTACGTCGGAGCTGTCTTGAATACTCAAACATTTTTCTGGTTATGCTTATTTTGAAGTTTGGTGAGCAATAAGAAGCTCAGTGCCCAAGAAAGACTGCTGCTTCAGAAGGATATGTTGATGACAGAGGTCACTGTAGGACTATCGACATACAAGGCAATCTATGGTTTTAGTAACAGGATGATCTGTACTGCATTGATGGGTTCAGTTAACACAAGGCTAGATGAGGCAAGAATGAGATTTTACCACTTCCTTCTCTCATGAAATACTGGTGAAATCAGCATGTGCTGATGACCAATTTTGTAAGATATTTACAAGATCTAACTTAGATAATGATAAAATAAACTAGTGTAATGGTATACTAATGTAGAAAGCATGTTAATAGAAATGCAAGTAAAAGGAGGAGAAGTCTGAGATATATGAAAGTATTTATGTTTTACAAGGTATGTGAAAACAAATCAAAACTTTTAACAAGTCCTCCAAGCCTCCTTAGAAAAACCTCTTCTGGTAGAAAATGGAGAAGGCACAAAATAACACTTTAATCCAGGTTACCCTCCAGCTCAGAACAACTCATCTAAATCCCCATGTTTAACTGGAGAATCTTTAGATAATCTTATCCAGTTAAGTACTGCCACCAAGGATTCATTTGCTATTTTTATTTTTCATTTCTCAAGTTTACCCCAACTGTGATTTTAGTGCCTCTGTCAGAATATACAAGAGTTTCCTGGTAAAAGCCGTAAGAACTTGTTAGCCATAACACTTTGTTGAGAATTTCAAAGTATAAGCACTGTTTTAAACATGCCAGGCAAATCTTTCTTCACTTGGGCCACTTCACTCCAGCTGAGGGTCCCAAGGTGAGCTGGAGGTAAGCAGAACAAATGCCTCCCTGCAGTACTGTTTAAAGAGCAGTTCTGTGAGCAGGTGCTTGGATGTGTGTACAGCTGTGGTGTGAGCCAGCTGAGGGACAGTGCCCTGCCCTCCCACACTGCTGGAGCACAGGACAAAGGGGAGAGATAAATCTGCATGTGAGGGCTGATTAGATCCATATGTCCTCACTGCCTTGGGGAGGAAACAATCCATTGCAGGACAGCAGATCCAGATCTAGAGTGAGAAGAGAAAATGAAAACCTCCTCTTTTCACTGACTATTAGCAAGGTTTCTTCTTTTGTGAAGTACCAAAGCAAGAGATCATTGCTGGGTGAGCCATGTACATTTTCCAGCTTTATCCAGTTACTCATAGCCTGCTCTCCACTCCAGCTCCTCAGGAGATTGTTATTACAGTCATGTAGCTGCCATAATTGTGAGCCTTTATCTTTCCAACAAAGGCAGTCCCAAGGGCGACCAGCAGCACTACCCACTCCACCTCCCACCTGCAGCTGTCCACACAACGGCTTCAGTGCCTGGGGAGGCTGGTGGGCAGCCTTGTGCATCTGTCCCTGGCAGCTCACTAACCTACCAGGAATCTGAGGAACACACTCCCCGGGCTACATTTCAGCCTGCACACACCCTTGCCCCCAGCCATGACAGAGCATGCACAGTACTTGGTCTTGAGGGCGTCTTTGTTACAGCTGCAACAGGAACTGGACAGAGACAATTTATCTTGCATTTGTGGATGTCTTTTGCTTTTGGGGATAAAAATGTGATGTTATTATAGCTGCTGTTCTTTGCCCTGCTGTGTTTTTATGGGAACATAAGGACAGATGTACTGGGCTGAGTTAGTTTTATAAACCAAACAACTTGTGTTTAAATGTGACCAGTCACACAATCCTTTCATATATTTGCTCTTCTAATGTTGCTTGTTCTGATTTTATACTTTTTTTTTCACACCTTGTCCCGCTTTCAAGTTTCCTTATTTGTGAACGAACAACAGAAAAAAAAAAAAAAAAAAAAACCAAGTGATGATTTTCACAAAATCTAGCAAAGTTGTTGGAAAAAGGTGTGAAAATTTCAGAACTTAGTGTCACAAAGTTGCTAGATAATTGTATTTCATACCAGCATAAAGGCTAAATTAGATCACTTTGTGCTGGATCTCTCTGTGTGGAGACTAATGGAACTTATGGATCATTGTAAACATCCAACAGTCAACTCATAAAATTCTGTATAATGTTTAGTAAAGAAGGAAGGATCAGCTTTAACAGCTGAGAAAATATAAGGATTCTTTTTATTAAATAAACACACAAAGATTCTGTTCAGTTTGAGTCTGTTAAGGCTTCTGGAAAGATTTAGTTCATATTGGACCCATTCAAATCATCACTAAAGGATTTGCCTGCCCTAATCTTATTTGAGAAGTGATGTTAACACTGTTTCTTTAGCTGAAAACAGCCAAAGAAGGTAAAGGCTGAAATTACATCAAATGCAAGTGGTCAGTAGATTTTGCAACACTTCAAAAGTATTTTTTAATGATAGTGATATTTTATTCTTACCTACATGCATGTTTCTGCTTTTTGAGGGTTCTTGTCCTAAGAAAGGTATATAAATGAATGACCTGGGTTTTTAAACACCATTTCATAGCTGAATGACAATTTATAAATACTTATGACCAGTGCTAAATTACATCTATTGAACTTCATATTTTACATGTGTGCACATGTGTTCAATTTAAAAATTCTTCAACTTTAGCTGCAAAGTCATGCTAACATTCTAGGTATGCCTGATTTGGTCTGCCAGAAAAAATTACTTTACACTAGTAATGCTATAACAGGTTTTTGTGTGTAAAAATCCACTGTAGCTCCTTTTTGACTCTCCTGCTTAATCTTCACTTGTTTTGGCTGACAGAGTCTAGTGTTTGGCCAATTAAGAATGTTTAGTTACACACTTCATTGTTCTTCATTATGTCATGTTTGGTTAACATCCATACAAGTGTTTTCCACCAAACCAAGGATATCCCATTTTCTTCTGAGCAAGCAACAATACATCTTCCTGTTGCCAAGATTAAGACAACACAGTAAGACCATTAAAAGGGAAATAAATAATTTTCTTTGTAATTTAAAGACTGGAAATCTCTTCTCTCACGTTCCTTAACTTTTGTATCTCTTGGTACAATAAATCATTTGTAGGCAGCATTTGGACTGAAAAACCGACAACTCCAGACACTTTTACTTTCCAGGGACTGCCTACTTCCCATTAGCTGTCTCACTACCACTGCTTGACGAAGGCAATAAAACCAGTTACATTATGTTTCCTAGCATTGTCAGGGATTTGGGAAGTGAATAAATTACCAGACAGAAATATAGAAGTCAGGCACCACATTTCTCAAATTACTGGGACTCTGTACCAGGAACCACAGCATTTATATTCCATCAGTATGTTTCCAAATGCTTGTGTCTGCATTTATTGTGCAGCTTTAAAAAAACAAATACTATGCACAGTTTTTGTTGCTGTTTGAAGCAGGGTAGTTTTTATTACTAAGAATAATGCTGGCTAAATATCTTACTGGAGTTTGTTTTCCTTTGCTTTTAGCAAAAGGAAATGTTGAAGACTTTATTACTCCTTTCATACCTGAACACTAATGCAACTTTTAAATTTCATTTTCTTTTAATTAATTTATTACTGTATTTTATTTTTGTTTGAGTATTTGATTTTATTTTTATTGCTACATGTACTGGATTCCTGTACTTCTTAGTTAACATTCCCTTGGTGAAAATTATTTGGACCTCATTTCTAGGATTTAGTTACCTGGAGTGGAAGTTTAAGAACACTGTTTTATCCTAGTGAGACAGCAGGGAGCCCCACCAGTATTTTCTGTGCTGAATGATTTTCAGAGCTAATGCAGTTCTCATTCACATGGGTATAGATCAAGAGTAACTCTACTGATAGGAATACATTTATATTTCAGGAAGTATATATATATCAGGTGGCATTTTGCACTGAGCTTTTTTCTCCTGATGGCGGTTAGGAATTGCAAAGGTAAGAATGACACAGCTTGTCAAGCCCAGGAATCAGCACTGGTTCCTATGGCAGCTCTTGATCTGTCCAGGTGCCCAGCCTGGCTCCATGGCAAAGTGCCCAAGGGGGTCAAATCTTACTGCTAGTCTTGTGGCACATATTTGCAGCTCAGAACCTTCTTCCATTTCAGTATGAAAACTCCTGCTAACTTCAAAAACAGCATGACTAGACCTTGAGGTGAAACAAAGCTCAACAAGCAATATATATACCCATAGAGTGACTCAACTGGATACGTCTCACTGGAGATTTTTCAATTCTAAACTTTTCAATATCAGGGTGAAGTTGCATTTCTAATAGAATCTAAGTCTCTGTGCTCTCTATAAGGCCCAGGAGCCCACATCTCAAGGACAGCATAATGCCTGATGCTGTTGAGGCAGGGACGGACAAAAAGACTCACACAGCTCAGAAAGAAAAAGAAGAATGTTTATTGGCAGGAGGTGGCGTCCCTTAATAGCCAGGATCACTAAGGTGAAATATGGTTGGTCTCAAAGTGAAAACCTTTCACACCATTGGTGCACTACGAATAGCACGCTGTGGTAGAACATATCTGTAAACAACATGAACAGAAAGAGAGATAATAATTGTTTTCATTCCCTCTCCTAACTTTCCCAGGCTAGGCCTGGGAGAATTCTCTTTTTTTTCTCTCTGACTGAACTGAGAACATCCACAACGGTCTACACAAAAAGTGACACCAGTGACTTGTGTCCCCCCCCAGGACCCCTCTCCATCTCTCAGTGAGACTTCCAGGGCATGTAGCTTGCCTGGGGCAGTAGATCAGAGCTTCCAGATCCAGATAGAAACCGGGCATACCCAGCAAGAGCATCCAGTGAGCATGGAGAGTATGACATTCATAGTTCATCAGTGAATAATGGGCTATGAAGCTCTGCCTCAACTGATACTGTCACACTTGCAGAGCTTCCTTTTCCTTTCCCTGCTTAAATAGTGATTATTCTCACAATCTATTGTGGGAAGTTCAAAGCCAGACTTAATCTCTGGCTATCACCTTATCACCTCAGAAAATGGGGAGAAAAGTGGTGAGAAAGAGCCAAAGAAAATGAACAAACCCAGCATTGCAGACTGCAAAAGTAAAATACTCAATAAAAGCTAGACAAGGAGGAGGTGACAAATGATATGAAAATAAATCAAAGACACAGTGTTAAATCGTGAAAAGTTATAAATTTCAGGGTGTCAGACCTTCAAAGAGATTTTCAGAGAATAATTTGACAACTTTTCTGGTAAGGACTGATTTTTACTAGAGCAGGGAAATTCAGCAGCTCTCATTTATATGTACTTCAACAAAGCATGGGGACAAACAGGAATTAGTTCAGCTGGAGAAGATGAAGAGAAATACAGGATTTATAACAAGTCTATTAAATTGTCTGATGAGGAGGCAATATTGTTATGCTGAAAACAAACTACTGGTGTTGGATAAAGGTCCAGAATGCTGAAGAATTTGCCCTTAAAATTGTTTGCAGTTTTGTTAGATAACTCAGTACAACAAAACAGGAATGTGCTAATAATTTTGGACATGAGCATAAGAGATTTTGTCTGTGCAGGAGAGGATAAGGTTATCATATTGTGAGATGTGAATGGACTTTGATTTGGATGATATATGATACTAAAAGTATGCTGAAAGTCTTTAAAGAATAATAAAAATAATATCTGCTATAAGCAGAAATCTTAGAAATTAGAAACTATAATGGAGGGGAAATTACTGTGTGTACAATTTTCAACTCTCACAGTCCTAATCAATGAATCTTAATTGGAAAAAATGTACAAAGAAAGCCACATTGTTCCCATGACCACACCAGCCTTTACTACACAAAAGAATAAACTAGGCTGAGTTGCTGACAAAGCAAAGAGAATATAACTGTTCTCTGAGAGAATTTGTAGTAGCTACCTGCAAAAGCATACCTCTAAAAAACTGTGATATGTCTTGGAGAAGCTAAATCCTTGAATGGATCCCCAATATCTTCTGCCTTCTGTATTCCAGTATTTCTTTTGCACAGACTATGTCTGGCTTCAAAAGTCCCAAACCTTGCTCTCTGCTAAGCAAAGCAGCATTTGTTTATGGTCCAGAAGCAGAGCTGTGCACAGTTAATACTGTGAGTCCCACAGCACTATGAACTTAGGTACACCTTTGTTCAACAAATTGTAACACCTGAACACTGTCATCTTTATTTTGGCCTCTCATCAGGTTAAGAAATTTGCCTGAGCTAATGTTAGGCTGTCAGTTGATACCAAATAGACTCCATCTGCTCCTTCAGAGGCTGTGATTAGTAGTTATCCTCAGTGGCTCCGAAATTATTATCCTACTGTGGTGCCTTTGGCATTAGCCCTGGTCCAATACACCTGTCAAACCCCATTTTGAAGAGAAGGCATTGTCAAAAATTGAGGTGCTGTCTGACTCTGCCAGGTGTAGCAAGTGTTATTTTTAGCAAGATGCAGACTCAAAACAGGCACAACATTTTTAAAGACAGTTATGTTAGGAAATGTAGAGACAGTAGTGGGAAAACAGTAAGAAAAAAAGTAATTCAACAAGTGAATGGGATTGAAGAAAAACTGCTTTGATGTCAGGACTGTTGTTTATCGTTTTCACTTTGGTCAGGAATCACCCTTGAGAGCCCATCAATGTAAAGAACTCATACTTGAGACAAAGTAGTCTTATTTTATTTCTCCAGATATGTGTCATGATACTTCTTAGTTTCCAGATTTGCATTTATACCAAAAGTCTGACTCAGGACAAGAAAACAGCAGTGTATAGAAAGGAGCAGGGAGGAATATCTAACTGAGATTGAATATTTCATCTTTAAACATTTGGTGTACTGAGCTTCTTGTAATTTGGGTTCAAGTTTCTTAGCAAAATGTTCTTACTTTACCTCCAGTGAATTTAAATATCCAAATGTAAACTCTTTGACATTTTTCAGGAGTTTACTGTTCAGCTATACATTGCCTGTTGCTTTTAATTAATTAGAGTAAATTCAAACTTTTAGTGCCTAAGGATTTAATTTTTAGTTAATGTTAATATAGTTGAGAAAATACACTGCCTTGAGATTCTTCAATTTACTTGCAGTAAGTGTACATTTTACTGGTTTTCATGTACATATATCACACCACATATGAACTGGTAATTTACCCCAAAAATAAATATAAAACCAAATGTTATCAAAAAATAAATATTCATATAAGTAGTTTTCTCTAAAGCACAAGTGTTTGAAAATGTAAACCTTTCATTATGCCCTTTGGTAAATTTCTAGTTCTATCAAATATTTATATAAAGGTTGAATCAAGCCCAGTCAAGGACTTTACAATTATAAAAATCTGCAGCAACCACCTGGTGCTGAAATTGGGATTACTTTCATTATATTGTAATTTCATCAGTGATAGCCTCTTTGGTATTTAACACCAATACAGCTTTCCAAAGCCTGATGCAAACATCTTGAATCTTTTCCAGAAAACAATATGAAGTTCGTTCATCTGGGAAAGAACTAAGATAATATTTTACATTTAATATGATTAAGTAAATAAGCAGCCGTGATTTTCATGAGTTGTAACATTTTCTTAGGCTTCAGGGTTAGCCCAGTGCAGAGCAGATGGCTGCACTCTGATCTGTTAAGGGAGCTTAGATAATTGCAATGATAAAATAATATTTTGAGAGGGCTGTTGATAAGTACCTAGCCTGACGCAAATGTAAGATGGCATGCTTGGATGATTTGTGCCATTTGAGATCCTCAAGTCATGAAAGGATTCAAAACCTGAAGTTGCAGGACTTTGAAAGGTGAAAAGGAAAAATAGTCCTGCTACTGGGCAGAACAAACATCTTGCCAGAACCTTCATCTCACTGCTTCACCTCTCAGCTGAAGATCTGCTCTGTATTACAGATCTCTCGCACCCATTCACATCCTGAAATCTCAGGAACAGTGGGATACGAGAGGTGTTGCATTTAGTCTCCATAAAGGTAGGACCATGATATTTTTGTCACCTCTGCAATGCTTTCCTGAAGTCACACACACTCCTCTAGCAATTTCAGGTGAAAACTGGCTTATAAATATCTAGAAAACCAGAAGTAAAAAATAGCACCAAATTTAAGTGAGCTGAAATTTCCTCAGCAGAAACTGAAATTAACAACCTAATCCAAATGTTGTTTCTTTCATGGAAAGCTTTAATTATTCTTTTTTTAATATAGTTTCAAAAAGAGAGTCTCACTGTCAGAGACAGGGAGAGTTTGGCTTTGGGTTTTGGGGCTTTTTTGCAGCTCTCCTATTCCAGATTAGTGAGAAAGGATAGGAGTGGTGTAGGAGGACTGGAATCCCTTTGGAGTGTTAACTATACGTCAGCAAAAAGACTATCACAAAGAGTACCAGGCCAAAAGACAATCCCAACACCATCAATACTTAGGCTTCTTTGTTTCAATCTTGTCATTTGATGCAAATTAAAGCAGCATAAACAATTTATTGGCATGGAGGGATAGTTTCTCAGAACTATTTCTTCATAGCTTATAGATAATTTTTTAAGTTGCAATAATACGAGAAATGCACACACTGTGTAGTAAATAGGTCCTAGTTTTGCTTAGTGGCAGTACAATGAGATGTGATTTGATGCATGTTGATAACAGAATTGATAATAGAATGATACCTTAGGTGGCAATTCTTTCAGCTTGTGAGGTAAACTGGGACAGCTACGAATCCTCACAGTGGGGATTCCCTCTCCAGCCTCTTCTGAAAACAAAGCAACAAAGGGAGCCAATATATTTCCCTGACTGACAGGAACAATTGGTCAGTGGCAGTGGATTTCAGGTGGTGGTGACATGCAACAGGTTCAGGAAAACTAATAGTGACTATTTCTCTTTTTGTGTATTGCTAAGAACTCTCAGCTACATCTGCATATTACAATGGTCAGAGACCTCCAAGCATGAAGTCTTCAGCACTTTGGCAGTGCCACTTAGCAGAAAACCTCTTGGGACCTTTTCCTATTTAGAGGTAAAACACGATGCTTTCTAGACAGCATATGACAACTTTGAGAAAGACTATAAATTATGAGAACAAAATATGAACCAGGATGAGCTATTAGGCTGGGGTTTAGGAATGGTACTCCCCAATTTAGGGCTCCCACTGAGACTCTCCAGACCTGCCGCTCGCCCACCTTCCTTCTCCCCTGTGTCAAGTTGGAGAGGAGAACTGGAGGCACAAAAGAGGAAGATCACAGGCTGAAATAAGAAAAAATGTATTGGAAACATCAACGAGATAAGAAAACAAACAGTAACAGGAACAATGTTAATAACAAAAGTGTACAAAGGAGAGAGAGTGATTCACATGCAAAATGGTCACCACAGAGCCTGACCCAACCCAGCCCAACCACAGCCACACTTCCCTGCCCACTCCCCCCTGCTCAGAACCGGTGTCACCCAAGCACTCCCACTGCCACAGTCACTGACCAGAAGAAACCCCCTCTCCTGGAAAAACTCCCCTCTCCCCACCTTGGCAAAGATGTGACGTGGTGTAAAACAACCTCTGTGCTCTGGCCATGCCCCTCCTGGCTTCTGCAAGGATCAGCCCTGCCCTGGGCAGAGCCAGGACACAGGCTCATTTATGACTTAAGCCATTTCTAGAGTATTGTTGACTGTTGGGTGTAAAATGCTGCTGCTGACTGAAATTCTCATTTTAACTTTAATAGCTGAGACACTTCATGTAGCTCAAAATACCTGTGTGGTTCTGCTATATGCACCGATTCAATAACATTTTGTCTCTTTCTTATGCCTGCAACTAAGATACTTTCTAAATCTAAGTGAAAATGTGACCTTTTCTTGATTATTCTTGGTGGCATATTTTCAATTCTCTTGGCTTTCTATCTTACTCCTCATAACACTTTTTTTAATTATGTGTATACATCACATAAAACGAATAAATTTTTCTTGCTATTCTGCACAGATATTTTTTCCTGAGATATCTTCACTGCCTTTCCAATTCTCAGAGTTTTAATTCTATTTAATCTCCTTACTGCTACCTTTCATGTTTTGCCTTTGCCATTTCTATTTATAAAGCAATAAAATACCAAGGAATCATGCTGACCTTTCCAGGTAATCAATATTAAGGACAGTCAGCTATCAGCAAATATTGTTTCAGACAATAATTATACCGGAGAGTGGCAGTTTCTCATTCATCAGCTTAAGCAGGTGTCTTGGGGAGGAAATAGGAATACCTAAAGTACCTGAGATTTTGCTTCAGAAACATCATTTTTGATACATACACATTAGCTGGGCTTGGTTGAGGGTAGTTTCTGCTTCAAAGCAGAGTGTTGGCACTATTAGCAGAAAGAGCATAATTGCTCCATGGATGACAAATGACTGTTCAAACTACTAGCACAATGCTTTATTGTCTTTTTGCAGTGGAGGCACTTCACCAAGATTAAAAGTGAAAAAATGTTATTAGATTTCCAGCTTAATATCAAGAGAGTAAGGAGAATTTGGAGTACGAAAAAATGCCTGATGTTTGATCTGGAGATGGAATTATTTGGGACACATACTGGTATAGTGGGAACTATACTGTAGTCATGAAAATTTCAGAGCAGGAAGCATGGGATTTAAAAAAGAAGGGTCATACTATCCCAAGGGGCACACTTTAAGGTTAAAAGAAACCATTAGTTCTTCCCAAAGGCTTCTTTTATTTGTCTATAAATACAGATGATGGAGGGAGAATAATGTTCAGCCAGCTGGTGTCCTCAGATGCTCCCTAGAGTGGAACAAAAAGATAAGCAATTATTGCCAAATAAATGGCAAACTACAATTATCACCAAGGGAATGTAATACTTTACAATCGTAAATCCTCCGTACTTAGCATGGGAGGGGGAAGATTTAAGTTGTGTGAAATGAAAAAATAGAAGGCCATTAAGAAAATTGCTATTGTCAGATTTCAACAGTGCCCTGTGCCTTTAAATCTTAAACTATTTTAACTACTGTTTGTTTCTACTTTTCTTAACCTTTTCCTAAAGCCTCTTGAATTTGTACTAGGTTGTCTTGATTTTAAAACTGATTCCTCATTGCTGGCCATATTTTTCATCTTAATGTTTTCTAAATTTAGAGATTAAACATCTTTTTTTGTTTTTGTCTTGAGGAAACAGAATATTTGGGCTCAAATATTTCAGAAATCCAGGTTTCTGATCATAATAATGGATAACAACAAAAACATTTCTGTTATAAATGCAAGTCGTGTCTGTAAGCTGCATCTTATATGCACCAAGCTTCTGTGCCAGGGACGTGAACCCCTCTGTTACTACAGAAAACACTGAACAAGGCAGGAACTTTAAATATCTTCAAATACTACCTGTACAATTGAGTTTATCACACAGCAGAGCTCCCTTTATAGTTAGTGCAGAGAAACAGGTATTTGTAGGCATTAGACTTCTGATCTCTTTTAGAATTTTTCTCCATGTCTGTAACAGGAGCCTGGTCTAGAGCAGCAAGTCTGTAAACAGATGTCTACAACACCTACAGCTAGAATGAATCTAAATGGGCTTTGCCATATACCAATGCATCTAATGTCTTGTACCTTGTATACAGAGTTTAAATCAACTTTGACATGATGATTGGGTAAGCATCCTCATCGTTTTTAATGAGATCATTACAAAATGACAAATTACAAATCTGCTTCCCTTAATGTATGTCAATGTGATTGCAAAACAAAGAGGTTTGTTTTTTGTTAGACAGTTGCAATAAATAGATGCCAAAATACATGCATGGAAGAATTCTATTTCTACAGCAACACCCAAGCTATAAAATATAAATTACAGTTGGGATTTGCATAGTTCATCTCAACGGGCAAAGTGAACCTGACTTGCTCTGAATTCAGGGCATTTAACACAAAAGAACTTCTAGGCAGAATAAATGCAGTAAATCAAATTTATTTGTCATTTATTACCTCTTATGCATTTCCTCTACAAATGTTCTTTAGTCCAACAAGTAGTCTTTCCTGCACATGCAGGTCATCTGTACCACCTGTATTCATTTGGTAGGTCAGACTTCCTATGTTTAGATTCATGTTGCATGCCCACAGGCTGGTCAGAGCAGATTCAAAATCCAAATAAAACCATGTCTAAACCATGCTTTTACAGCCAAGGCTAAATTCCTATGCCATTAAGGGGGTACACAATAAGTGTAAATAAATTAATCTGAATAAGTTCTTTAAAAAAATATTGAAAAAACGACAAGTTAATTCACATTCAAATCAAACACATATGCTTACATTAATAAAAGACAATAAAAACTACTCCAAAGTTATGATAATTGTTTCTACAGCACAATTATTTCTGATGTAGGCAGACTTTTCTCCTGACTTTCCAAAAATCCAACAAAATTTGCCTTCATCTAAAATACAAAATGCAAAGAAATACACATTAATGTGAAAGTATTGAGAGGATTAAAAGAGATTTTCTGCTGAGTATTTTTTCCATTCATTTTTTGTTCATTATTTCTTTAAACTGTTTTGTTCACAAAATGTTTGTGTGGCTAAATAATTGCACTTGCATATCAGAATGACAGACTGAAAGATAGTTGTGATTAGAAGAATTTTTGATTTTTAAAGAAGTAGGAAACATGCCTTTTTTCTTTAATAAAGCCAAATGACATCTCTGAGTGCTGTTGAGATAGGAATATACAGTCATTGTTTTGTTGCTGTCCATGGCATGAACTTTCATTTCTTACCAGAAATACCTCACTATAGAACAGAGTGCCATAGTAGTCTCTGCTTTTGTACTATTTATTTTTTTCTATCTTACAAATTTCATCTCTTTGTCCATCCTACAGGTGTAAGTACCACTCAAATGAAATTGGCAGTAAAAGCAATATCTGCCAGTACCCTGACACTTCTATGGAGGCAGAATTTCCCCTGAAAGTTGTTTCTTCTCAGCTTCACAACGCGGTGTCCAATTTCCCTGAGGTAAAGTAGTCAGTGTTTTTAGCAGAGTGAGCAAATTCTTGATCCATCTCTGCTGGACACTGCCCTATCTTTTGTGTGAATTTAGCTACCAGTCAGAAGTCTTGGGCTGCTTTCTCTCTGCAGAATGAGTGTCTTGAGGCGAGGATAGAAGCTGGTGATAGAAGCATTGTATTTCATAGTGTGCTTGGCATGTCCAGCATCACACTTGGACCCAGAGGCACCTTCCTGCTGCAGTATCTGTATTTTATTTGTTAACTGTGCCACAGGTTTCCTTCCAAGGAAGATAATTGTTGAACCTGAGAAGGCTCTACCCTATCCCAGCCTCTAACCTGGTTTTAGAGCCAAAGCATCACACCAGAGTGCCAAAATGTCCCAGTCTTAGCTCCTGTGCTCTCACATCCTGCCAGATACATGACTCAGAATGTGCTGGATCCTGTGAAGAGACTTGAGCAAGATGAGAAAACCTCTCTGAGAGCCAGACTCCCAGGCATTCAAGCCAGTAGCAAGCCCATTCCTGGATAAACACAGATTTTCCAGTGTGTTTTCCACAATGCAGAGAAAATGGACATTTCTCTCAAAGCAGAGGCTGTGTAGATGTCTCCGTGGTGAGGTAAAATTTCTGCTTCTCAGCAAGGTGGAAAGCTGCCCTGATCTGGCAGTGCAGGCAATGGTCCAGGGTAGCAGCTCGGTGCTGAGAGCACACACCAGTTACCAAGAGCCAGCCTGGGCATCCCTAACTGCAGGATGAGATGTGCATGATGGAGCCTAGCTGTGCTCAACAGGGATCTCTTTTTCACTGCTCTGCCCTATCACTTACCACAAAACAAACTGCCATAAATTCTCACTCCTCTGCACAAAGCACAGCCTTATCCTGCAGATTAAAAGATCCTTTTTATTTTGTATCATATTTCAGACTCTGGGGGAGTATTTACTTCTGTAAAAAAAAAAATCTAGGACTAGTATTTTTTTTCTGTCTTGTTCACAGTTTCTTTTCAGTTTATATATTGTTTTTATTTATTTTTCCACATGGTCCTTTTATAACAGGAAAATTGATACGTTGAATTCTCAGTTACCAAAGAGAAACAGAGTACCAGGGAGAGGATAGCTGCTAAAATGGGCTGGAAATATCAGCACAGGAAACGAAATGCACTGGATTTAAGGCCTGAGAAGCAATAGTCCATCAGTCTTATGAGATGCCTTATTTTCATTTTTGCAAGCAGTCATGGCCTCTTCAAGTCTTTTAAATTATTGATCTGGTCTCAACTATTCTCCCTTGCTAGTCAGAGGCAAAAGGAAAGCACCATTTAGACACCTATTTTGGAAAGCTGGAGTACAAAACACAACAACTGTCTAGACAGCTTAAGTAAATCTATGATCAGTCTTCGAAAGTTAAACTATGTGACTTTCAAACGCTGCTACTGGCAAGTGTGCAACAGCTTGGATTAAACCAGAGCTGTGAAACTGAACCTTTCCTCTAATTCAAGTGCACCAAAGATGTTTCTCAAAGTATTTTATAGTTGCAGATAAAAGGGTAAAATTTTGAAAAGTTGGATAAAACTATCGAGACCTTCAAACTTCATACACAATCCTAAAAAGAACAATGACAGTGTTTATGTTCACAGAGGATGATATTCATACATGGGAATCCAAACAGCATATACTGAAGCAGAATGAATGGGAAATGTCAGCCCTTGTGTGGGCACACACACACCCACACACCAAAAAATGTTTTCACCAATCTTCCTACTCTTAAGTTGAGAAGGTACTCTACCCTGTGGTAAATGTAATTCTGCCACAGAAATTGCTAGCTGATGTTCAGCAGTTTTTTAATCCCTTTGTTCAGGGCCATTATGCTTTTTCTCCAGGATGGGAGAGCTCACTTGGGGAAAGGGCACTAAACATGACATGCTCCAGTCTGTTGGGAGAGACTGGAAAAAGCCTTAATGCTTAATGCTTTAAGTAAGGTTACATGAATTACCTCATGAGCTTAGGTGCCCCCCTGAGTCTTGGTGGCATTCCCCCTTTAGACAGCAGTGGTCTAGTGGGAAGCTAACAAAGGGTGTGATGTATTGGAGACAAAGTTTCCTGGGCAAATAATAGAGACTTTATGGAATTGAAAGTGTATGGTTTAAACACAGCAGGAAACTAAGCAACACACAGCTACTTGCTTAGTCCTTCCCCTTGCCACAATAGGATGGGGAGGAGAACTGTAAACGAAAAAATATTAAACCTCTGGGTTGAGATAAGAACAGTTTAATAATGGACATAAACTAAAATAAAAGCATAATAACCATAGCAATAATAATTGCAATCAAAAGGAGGAAGAGAGGAATAAAACCCACGAGAAATAAGTGAGGCATGATACAATCGCTATCCTCACACTCACATCTGCTCAGCCCATCCCCAGGCAGCATTTGGCCCCTCCCAGCCAATTCCCTCCAGGTGAAATACTGGGAATTACTTGCTATGGTATGGAGCATCCTTTGGGATAATTTGGGTCACTTGTCCTGGCCATGTTCCCTCCTGGCTTTCTGTGCACCTGCTCACAGGCAGAGCATGACACCCTGAAAAGTGCCTAATTAAATGTAAGCACTGCTCAGCAACAACTAAAATTTCAATGTGTTATCAATATTGTTCTTTTACTGAATTCCAAACACAGCACTGCACTAGCTACTGAGGAAATGAACTCTATACCAGGTGAAATCAGGACCTGGGGGACTGTGACCACTGCTGTACTGTACTTGGTGGTTTTATTATGAAACTATTTGGTAAGATGAAAGTGTTACCATGTATTACAGTAATCTGTAGTTTGCTCTGTGTAAATTCTTCCTGCTCTCCCTCTCTTCTCTTTCTCCAGTGTCCTCAGCCTGTCTGGTGCAGTATAGCTCTTATGTACTGCTATGTACTGTTTTCTGCTCTAAGGGACTTTACCCTGGTGTGCAGGTTTTTGTCTGCTCAGCTGGGGTCTCACACACTAAACTTTCTTTTCTAATGGCACAGATGAGAACAGGAAAAACTTACTTCTGGATCTGTTTCCTGAATACTTGAAGCTTTGCCCCATCACTATCCTCAAGATATTAAAAAATCAGTAAATCATATGCTGAATATAAAAATTTCTTTTAAATAGTTTTATTCTTTCCCCTCAGCTTCTCAAGGAGTGAAAATACCGCATGCCTGCCCTTTTCTCTGTAAACCTCTCAGTATCTTTCCCCTTTAGCTGCTGAAGTCATTAGCCAGGTCCAACAAATCTGCCAGAGCACAGTCTCAAAGGAAATACTGTCATGAGCACAGACAGTTGAATAGAGAGAGCAGCACAAATTGGTGCCTCATCTAACACAAATTTTGCCACCCAATTTCAACAATTATCTATTTTCTTTGCTCTGGTGGCAGCTTAGCAAATACACACTAGCCAGCAAATACACACAGCTGAGCAGCACAGTTACAACCTGGAAGCACTGACATCCTCAGGGCTTTTCCCAAATGGTGACTAGAGAGCAGAGGAGGCTGCAGAGGGAAGGGACAGCCCAGGGATCTGGCTGAATTGCAAGAAGGCAGGAGCACTCACATTTGAGCATTCACATTTTATGTGCAGAGAGGATAAAGGACATACATCCATTGAAGATATTTTGTTTTAATGCCGTTGTTCACAACAATGATGCTCTGGAGCAGCTCTGTAAATTCTGCCCTGTGATAATCCTAATTTAGCCTTTCTTTTTTGATAGAGTTTTAGTACTAACTGCTGTCTCCAATTGTGTGTAATCGCTGTCTACTTTTTATTTCAACATCTGTGGCCCAGAGTCCATATTAATTTTGTTTATCCAAAGTCTATCTCACTCTGACCCATTTTTATTTCTTCTTTGCACACCAGTTCTTGATGTCCATTTGGAAATCAGAATATTCAAAATAGTTTCTGAAATTGATAGAATGCAATACCTCATTTTGTTTTTTCTAGAAACAATTTCATTTAAACTACAGCTGCTTTTTTCATTATTTAAATTAACTGTAAGGCCATAACAATTGTTACCCTCTTTAAATGAGATTGGAACATAGAATTATCTGGAAAATACCCTGATAATTAAGTTTTATCTTCCCAACGAGTAAAAGGATTGGGGCTTATAATTTGTTGAGAAACAAGTGTTAATTCTTTCAGTGTTATTTTGGCAATGTGGAAGACCTTGGAAAATGCTATCATTGAGAGTATGTTAAGCAACAACTGTTCTTAATTATGAATATTTTTCTGGAGGGAAAATAAAAGCATAGCATTTTATATATAGATTCATCCTTATGCTCTTTTTTAACAAGGACCATGTGTCTGAGAGTGACCACTGCATTTGAGACTGTAGTCTAAATCAGCTAGAAAAATAAATTCATCCCATGAAGATAGCAGCAAGCCTTGCTTTGCTCCATCCTATACTGCTAACATCTTCCATACAAAAACAAGAGATATTAGTGAATCCCAATTGGCAAGGAGAGATAATCGTAACTAAGCTTTATCTAAATGAAGACAGTTTTATACCTCATTTAAAGGTAAATCATCTAAAGAGCAGTCCTGAAACTGTCACAGAGGTATTAACAAATTTTAATTCATATTATATTTCTCTCTGCCAGTGAAGGCTAGATTTTTGTCTCTTATCTAGGAATTCACTGTCAAAACAGTCTGGCATAGAAGAGGATGAACAATTAGTGACTTGGATTACAGCAGAGTTTCAGTATCTTATTAACTGCATTAAGGGGCAGGGTAGAAGATTACTTTGACATCACTTTTGGAAACACCATTTCAACAGGGATTCTGAAGTCCCTGCTCTGTCACATTATAGAAATTACAGAGGTCAGGTGCTTGCCCCATTTGCAGCTCTGTTGGCATTTATGTGCCAAGGAGATGAGGAATTTAAGAGTATCTGACTTTTAAAGATCTGGTGTGTCTGCTATCTGATTTTTTTAACAAGGAGAAATTCATCCTATTCTTTGTTACAACACCTACTCATTTGATTTTCTTTTGGCTCTACACTAAGGAGTTACAGCCTTTTCTTTGGGTATATTTATAATTTTATAGTAAAAAAATCACATTTCATTGCAAGGAACAAATTTATCCAGCATTATTTATAGCTTAAAAAATGTTTTGATACAGAATATATTCTAAAATTCTTAAATATTTAAGTTTTTGCTTTATTTTTTACTCACACTCAGGAGTAACAAATTCAGGTTACTGGTTCAGAAGGTGTTATTTTCCCTGACATTTAGGAAATTTTGTCCACGTCCTTTCATCCATGTTTCACAGAAATCAAATAATATGTAATAATATTGAAATATAATAATCTTGAACATTTTACCTAACTAAATAAGGAATTAAAGTAAATAAGATATCATCTTCTGTAACTATTGTATTAAAAATTGAAGCAATTCTTAAATTTTTCAGTAGGGGCAAAAGAATCATACAGTAAAAATAGAGCCTTGCAGAATCATGATTCTCATTAATATTTTTTCTGAGATGCTGACATTTGTCTCTCCCTTTTTCCAACAATATCCATTATTTGCTAATAAATTGAGAAGGATTCCTCATTTATTAACAATAAACTCATAATGAAGGCATTAATCATGTCTTCTTTCAATATTAGCTAGAAACAAATTAGCACAATTAAAAGAGCAACTGTATTTTTTAATTGAAATGCCATTTGCTTATTTGCACCATTTTTATCTGAAGAATATTTTAACCACACTTAAGAAGTCGAGCTGTGTTAAAAATCTCCCTCTTTCTGTTTCATTTATTTTACAGGTATTTTGACAAGCGGAGAATAGCACCTGTACTTAAAACGAAGTGGTGCAAAAATATTGCTATGAATACTGATAGCAATAAAATTCTGTGCCCAAGGTGTTGGAAAGTGGGTGAGTGGGACCATGTACGAGTTGCATGTGGTCTGAAAATCTGGTAGTGGTACCCCTGGAGCTCCACAAGAGCATCACAGGCCTCCTGCTTGTCCTTTGAAATTCCCTGTCTTAAGGAGCTGAATATTTTAGCAGTGCATGGAAGTGTTGATTTATAGCACTTTTAGACATGCACATTTCCTGTTTGTATATTAGATCCCTGAAGAACACTGGACACAGGCTTAGCTTTTTAGAAATATTAGTCAACTGTACCAAAAACACAGAACTAAACCTGAATTCTGAACTTTCTTCATTAATTTTTAATAAATTCATATTGCATGTTGAATTATCCAGTGCTAATGGATGAGCTCATTAAAGGAGACAGGATTGGTGGCAGCCTGGTTGAGTTTGTGATCTCAAGGACCAAATGCCTGTGAGGCTAAAGGGAATTCCATAGTATATATTTCAGTCCTAAGAATTAGTTCATGCATGATTTTGAATGTGAAAACTGAAAGAATAGCAACAAAGAATAGTCAACCATACAATGCAGTTTTATGTCTGAAAACTAATAAGCTTCATCTTGTTTCATAATTCAGCAGAACACACCTTAAAAAGCAGCTGCAGACCCACTATTCCTTGCTTGCAAAAAAAAAAAAAAAAATACTTGTCATTCTTCTTGCTTTCTTAGTTTTTCCTGGATCTCTTGATGGCTTTTCATATGGAGAAATCTGAGCATTTTTATGATCATTGTCAGAAAAGTACCTGTACAAACCTAGCATTCCATTACTTAACTTCACTATCTGTAAACTAAAAAAACAAACAAAACACACAAACAAGCAAAGCCCCTCACTTGGACTAATCTATTCTACAGCTGCTGCACTGCCAGTGCCATCAGACACAGTGACTCTGCATGTGAAAGGGTTGTTAGCTGGGCCTTAGCTGCGTAGTTACTCTTGTTGATCACGAAGGTGGTGGTAATAAGCTTAGAAATATTATCTTTTGCTTTCAAATCTCTTGTTCAGTGTTCATTCTGCTGCTCGGGAAGCCCATCTTCCCCCTTCTGCACTTCTGGCTACCAAGCTGCCCTATGTTAATTCCTGAGTTAATAAATATTGAGGTAACTGAAAGAAAGAATTTATTCCATAGCTCCAGTTTTTTAAAGCACATCTTTTTCAAGTCACAGCAAGCTCAATATTGCCATACCTTTAAAGAGAAAATTGTGGGGAGCTCTGTCCCCTGGCTCACAAAATTATCTAGATAGCCACATTGATACATAGATAGCAGATATCTAAAAAAGTGAGTTCTAAAACAAATTCAACATACAATAGCCTTCAAACCAGCAGATTTATCTCTCCTGGTGAAGTCACAATGTCTTTGCATTTATGTCAGGCTACAGGTTCTGGCCAGCAAGATGTGAAGCAAAGCACAGGAAATCTACCAGCCACAGATGTTTTACAGGCGCTTTGTCCTCAACAGGAACCTCTGACTGTGTTCAACTGCTTAAACTATTATGCATGTAGAGGTAAACTGGCTTAGAGCTCAGCCAATTTAGCACTTCAGCACTCCAAATTTTATATGCATAAAAAGGTTTAAAGGCTGTAGGAGAGCTGTAAGTCACTTTGCCTCTGCAACCATGAAACCTTAAGAAGCTCAAGAAGGCAAGGCCTTATCACTCCTTGCTAGTTTAAGCCTTCTAGCACAGAGGACCCAGGAAAAAGTTTCTCTGGGCTTAAGGCAGCCAGGATTCCCCTGATACCACTGAATTCTTCAAATACAGAAGCAGAGCTGGTGAAGAGTTGCTCCATTAAATGCTGGTGTACCTATAACCATTTCATCATTATTACAAGTGCCAAGTGCTGTGCTGTAAGATCCATGAAAATGCTTCTCTCCCACACATTTCCTAAAGGGCAAGAAAATGCAATGCCTCTGGAATCTGGCTGGCCCCTGCAGATTTCCATTTCCATCTTATCATGTTTTCTCTGAAAATTAATACAAAATTCACTTTCCTCTGGCTGGCACACGTGAGTTTTCTAAACCATATTGTCAGAGATTGTTAGTGATTGAAATGCATTTTTATGCATTTCATATGCCCTCTATGCATAAAAATCTCATTTATTTGTCCAGAATTAAATCTACCATCTATACAAATTTCATTTCATCAAAAGTGTTTGATGTCAGCATGGCCTAACATGGTTATAGCAGTGTAAGTGGAAGAAGGTTACAAGCAAACCACCACACACACAGCTTATCCACCCCTCTGCCCAGATACTTGGATAAGGTTGTGATCCGAAAAAGGGCAAGCTTTTACCAGAGACAAACAAGAACTGGCACTCAGGCCAACTCATCTAAGCATCCTCTGGCACAGTCCCTCCACTGCCTCCAGCTCTGTCTACAAACCTTTCCCAAACAGGGTATATAATCCTGTGATGTAAATTATCCTAATCATATATAAAAGCAGTTTTGAAGGCTGAGGCCAAGTTATTGTAAGCTTACTTTGATGTGTTTTGACTTATAGGCAACACTGTAGCCAAAACTACCAGGCCTTATTCTGCATAAGATTATACACTCATTAATGCTCAGTGTAGTGCTTACAGTTTCTTGGTCTAGCAAGCCCTGAGATAACATAAACAGTCACTAATAATGAGCTGTAACTAGGATGAGGAGGTTTTTTGTTGCTGAAATTTGAACAAAACTTTGAAGTGCATCTGTCAAAATGAATATGTAACCAAACTGCAGCAAAGTTGTGGCTGAGTAGGGACTACATGAAGAAAAAACATGGCCTGCAGACCTATCACGGGTTGTTGGTTCCCCATGAACTGAACCACAAATAAGGGCGGAGAGGTGAATAGAATCAGGGCACAAAATAACTTCTTTCTACATGAAGGTAACATTTTACAAAAAAAGGTTAAAAATGTCACCACTTTATTTATAAACATCTAGGATTCCCACTTCTAGGTAAAATTTTCAAAACTCTACTCAACTTGAAGGCTTAAGACTAGGGGTTTTTACCATTTTAATGCATGTGTCAACAAGAGCTGATTCTTTTCAGGCATTTCATCTTCTGTCTCATTATTGAAAAATATCTTTGTGGAATCACAAGATTTAGCATGAAGTTTTATAGAAGTTTTGCAGGCAGGTACAGTTTTAAGCACATACAATTCTAACTGAGAGTTATTTTTACCAGCTGTCAGCTGTTCATAGTAAATCTTGAGGTCTATGGATTTGCACATGAGAAAGTGAGCAATAAGTAGGATTCATCTTGATTGCTTTATATATTCATAGCTTTTAACATCAGAAAGGACAAATACATATTGAGTAACAGTATATATTTCAGAGTAGTTAATGCCATATGAGCCACTAGTTAAATTCCATGTTAAACATTTAAAAACAAGCATGTAAAAAAACTCCTCTTTTTTCTTTTAAAACACACCAACACAATGCAGCATTCCTGTCTTGAATAATGAAAGGCAGTCAGTATAAAGGTGCCACTTGCATTCTATCAATATTTAAGAAATTTCTTCCAGAATAAATTCCTCACTGTGCACTGTTCTACAAAAAAAAAAAAAAAAAAAAGCTAACATAAAGTAATGTCTAGGCAGACAATAATTTCTAGAATAAATTTTAAAAATATATTATCATGCTATTAAGCAATAAATCAGAGGATAAAGCAACAGGTATTTATTCTGGTCTTATTCTGATCTTACTGACTGCCACCAAAGCATGGTTTCAGCTCCTAATGGTTGTAAGTGATAAAGCTGGGGTACCTCAATGACAAGTGAACCCTCACAACAGCAGTGTTTGTAAAGCCTCCTTTCCCTCCTCACACAAACATTAAAGACTATCAGAACTATGTAACACTAGGTTATTTGCAACTAAGCAGCTGTGTAGTAGCAAATTACATTGTTTGGAAGTCCCATAAATAGCATGAGAAGGGGATGTCCTCTGGAGGAAGAAGCAGCAGAGTGCCCTGCAGACAGGCAGCAGTGTCACCTCCAGGACTGAGTGTGGGCACAGCTGAGGAGCTCACAGAGGGTGAGCACAGGCACACAGGCATTTCAGACTGAGGATCACATATATTCATCCTTCTCAGAGTTCTGCCTAGAAGGCACACTTCTCAAGCACATTGTAAGGGGTGAAGAAAAATACATTACTGCAGCCTGTCTTGAAGATTTATTCTCTGTACACACAGTTGTGCACATCTGGTGCATTGTGCGTGGGCTCTTCTTTTCCTCCTGGCATGCTGCAGCATGAGACACACTGATGGAAAAATCCAAGTATTGCCTGTATTAGCCTTTTTTCCTTGAGCAAACTGAAATTATTACAGAGCTAGAATGCATTCATTGTCTCCAAAACTCTCATCACTTTCTGTATTATTCCAAAGGTATTCATTTTTAAGTGCACATACCATCCAAAGTCTGAACTGTTAAACTGAAGATAAGAATAAAATGTCTCCAAAGACCTTTGTAATGAGGTAAAAGACTTCCAGATTTTTATCAACATTTCCAGCTCAAAGCAGCTCAACCCTCTGTTTTTCTGCACTAAAATAAATTGTGTACAATTAAAGTGAAAGATCTGGCAAAGAACCATGTTTTGGAGTAAAACACTGGTATCCAAACTGTTGTACAGCCAAATAATGTAGAATATGGCCCAAACCCACAAAGAAGTCCATCACAGACAGAAAGCAAGGAAATGGTTTCCTGCAGATGCAGCATGTGGAAGGCATGCCAGGTGTCTGATATGTGCTTGAAGCCACCAGAGAAATTGAGCATGTCATCTTGTGATATCAGCACATGCTGCCTCGGTATCAAGCCCTTCGCTTGCAATAGCTGCTATCTCAGAGCAGACTGCCAGTGACAATGATCATTTTGGCTTATTTTAGCAGACTAGCTGCAATTACTGGCATCAGCAGGTATCAGACTATTTCCAGCAAAGGTGTTTGGCTTCTGAGCTCTAATTTAGTTCCTGTCACTGAGACTAGAAAATACATTTTTTGTTTCCCACAGCTTCTGGTGTGTATCAGACCCTAGCTTCAGCCAGGTATTTTAGGAATTCTAGGAGTTGTGTAGAACTGCACATTTAATCACAGCCTCCTGTCATGACTTTGGTGAATGACTTGTCCAAACATTAAAAAGAGGATTATAGCTTATTGAATCAGAAGAGGATCCTCAGCAAAAGAAGCTGGCCAGCTATTTACGCACTGAAATACTCCAAACAGTATTGGCATACTCCAAACAGTACTGGCCAAGTACCATCTGGTTTAGGGTTTTGGATGAAACATTAATTTTCAACTGGATTTCCAAACATCAAGCCTTTGAGGGTTCATTTATAAACCACATGTGAAACAAGCTGTCAGCAGACAATGAGCTGCCAGGGTGAGTGTGCAGCAGCAAGCTTCCACTGCCACCAGAGTCTGCTCCCTCTTCTAGGACAATTGACTTCAGAGCTGACACAGGGACATATAAAGACTATCAAGGCTAGAAAAGGCACAGAGCTTAGGCACACATAATTTTAGTCCACCTGTTAAAGATCATCTTGTATTACCATCTATTGCTCCTTTTCTTCCCTCTAGTTTATTCCTTTACTGTTTCATTATCAATACTAATGTCTGAGTGATCTTTTCACATTTACAGCCTGTATTTCTAGCTTGAAAGACAAGAAGGAACATCCTACTCTCCTGAAGAGGCTCCAGCTTTTACTGTTCAGATGGTCAAGAACCACCATGTGTAAAAAAAAAATTAAAGAAAATCCAAGGTCAACACAGTATCCAGCACAAGTGAGTTTTGCTACCTCCCAAATGAATGTGTGCTGGTTTAAATCAATGACCTCAGATGCTCCAGCATCCTGCCTAGGTTTAACTTCATTAACTTTGAACATTCCCATTGTAGTACACAATGCTAACCATTTATTTAACATTTTTTCAGATCACTTACATGTATAAATACACCATTATGGGCTGTGTTAATTAGTTCTATTGAGGATTCTAATCCAATAAATTCTGCAAACACTAGAAGCAAAGAAACAAGAATTCTGTTGCAACAAAGCATGTTTTGAGGTAATATAGATAGAGATTCATCCTGGGAAAAGTGCAGCAGCTCAGACCCTAAGAAGAGCAGATGATGGGTCAGATGTATACGGGAACTAGAAAAGAGGTCAAACAGGTGGCACAGACAAAATCTAAGCATGGGATACAGGGGGAAGGGGAGGGGAGTGGAGAGGAGGGAGATATCAAGCATCACATGCATGTGGTGGGTATAGTAATGAACTTTAAGCATATACATCTCATTCTTCCACAAGAGATTTTGGAGATTTTTGGTTAAAAAAATTAAAGCAAAGGCTGTTATTTTTTATTTTTATTTTATGGATAAGGAAATCAAGGCACAAAGGGATGCTCAGGAACATTTGAAGTGGCAGCCAGAGAAAGTGCACGACCCCTTCAACATGTCTGAAATTGATCTGCTCTTGTTTAAAATGAAGCTATGTGTTATTTTGTGATGCTAATCTAAGGAGGACATCTAGGAGGCTAAGCACTAGATTCCTCCAATAAGAACAAATCATGGGGAGGAAAAAGAAACATCCTAGGGATTGAATAAAAGAAATCCAATATACTGCAATAAAGGAAGAAATAGTTCTAAAATTCTGGGAAAATTAGCTTTAAAAACCTTTCTGACATTTTCCATTAAAAGTGGTAATCAATATAACACCTTCTATGAGGAATATCATTTCAGGCAAAGCAGTACATAATGCAGACATATTATGTAACATCTACTTCTTATGCTTATGATTATGAGTCAGTCATTTCTAAAAAGATCCCCAGCCCTAATTCCTGTCCAACCTGGAGGAAATCCTCAATCTGCTTTCTTCCATCTGTCCTTGCATTTACTTTCCACGACTTTTTGAGCCTTGCAAAAAGCATTTGGTTAAAATTACATAATCGGTTATTCCACCTTTAAAAGGTGGTGGTCAGGAATGGTTTTTATGATTCCAGTGATTGTAAAACATCACAGCCTCCACAGGGATCAGTCTTTCATACATTGTCTGTCACACATTACCATTTTCATCATGGAAAGCAAAAAGTATCTAGGGATCATCATCAAGCTCATCCAGGAACCAAAAGACAAAAGTGTGTCCAGTGTCAATTATTGTTTAAATTATCTTACATAATGTAAAATGCTTTAAATTTTTTGTTGCTGTTATTCTGCTTCCAGAAGCTCAGAAAAGGTTTGAAAGTTAACACTGCTTCCATACTCCTATGCTTGGACACTCAGCCCAGATATTGTGTGACAGATTTTAGCTGGGACTCACAAAGTGCAGGAGCTGGGGCAGCTCTGCTCCAGCCTTTGGTTAAATCTTTTTAAACCTCACTCTATCCTATAATGAATCCTAAATAGTTCAGGGGTGGGGGGGTCTTCAGTAAAAAAATAGCGTGATATATATTCAGTCATAGTCATAGCAAAGAACTACAATGTTGAGATATACATATATAGATATATATATATAGATAGATAGATATATATATATATGCATATGTGTATGTATATATGTGTATATATGTATATATGTATGTATATATATATGTATATATATATGTGTATATACACACACACACACACACACACACATATATATATATATATATATATATATATATATATATATATATACACACACATATACACACATAACTCTAGTGGTGGCTTCTGCTCATATACTTCCAGGAGGAATAAATGACTGACTATATTTTTGCCACACATAGAGGAATATTAGTCAGTCCTAATTGGAAAATATGAGTTGATGCCTAAGGGTTCCACAGTATGGGAACCTGGGGCTTGTGCAGTACAGCCTTTATAGTGTATTTGGCTCCACTGCAGGAATACCTTTTATTCTAATCATCATTCAGCACTCCAAGGCAAAATCCAGAGATCCTTCTCAAATGAGCATATCAATTTTCCACTGTAGCTCATTTATAATTAGTTTTTAACAGGAGTAATTCTTTTCAGCTACATTCTTTCTAATTTGTACTATAAATGGAAGTACTTTTCCATGTAAATTAACTTAACCTACCCAGAAATACCCTTCTATTGACACTGTGCCATAGACTTTCGCTCTTAAATTGTTTGGAAAATTTAAAACCAAAAAATGTTTAAATCAATAAACAAATCAGCAGCAAAATGAGCAAAAAAGAGCATCTAAAACATGGAACTAACTCCTCAGCCACTTTTTTTTGCTCAATTTTTCTGACTCATCCCCTTGTTTTCATCCTTCATAGGCATATTCCACAAGCCTAATTGTTTAGCTCTTACTTTCACACCAAAAAGAGGAGAAATAACAGTAAATGCCTTGGAAAGAACACAGCACTGCCTAAAATAATGCAAATTGATCCTTCCTAATAATCAAAATATGGACCGACATTAAACTATTCTGGTTCAGGTAGTATAACATTTACTTACTAAATATTCCTGAACTGAGTTATTTCTTGAAGCAATATTCAAACAAGCAGAAAATCCAAGCTGGCTTCCTTCTGTATCCTGCTTATTGTCATATAAATTCCTCTCAGGAGAGAGATGATCTGCATGCCTATTTTGCTCTCCTAAATAACCTAAATACTGTGATAAAGATTTCAAATGTTCAGATGCTTCAGGTACTCATGCACACCAATTCTTCAAGGAGAGAAAAACTGCAAGTCAGTACAGAATTCTTAGTAGGTCTACATATGTTAATTTAAAACCTCTTCAAAAAAAAAAAAAAAAACCCAAATCATTTCATAATTAGATATTAGTAGTACACTAAGTACCAAGACTGTGTTTCTGGGCAGTTCAATCTGCATGTGATAGCTTGTCAAACTACTGTCCAAGACCATTACATGGAAATATCAAAATAATTCCCTTATGCCCATTATTAAATATTTTTGTGTTTCACTCATATTTTAATAAAATACAGTGTATCTGCATGGTATTCATTTTACAAGAAACAAAATGAAAATTATGTTGTCTACCAAAATTGCACCTCTTCAGAATCTTGTGATTTTGGTCAATGTATGTAAAGAGCCTCTGAGACGGTCACACTCTGTCTTCCCTATAGTATAAAACAGCAAATCAGTAAAAAAAGACCAGTAAATCTATAAACATTTCATATATTTTTTGTGTACATAGGGTGGAGCTGTTACTGTGGTCTTTTAGGGCTAAGAAAAATCCTCTAGTATGAGACTCATTTATGATTAATTAGCCTCTCTACTATTGTTTTCTTGCTTGGTTCCCAGAACACAGCATTCAGTAGGATATGGATGACTAGCTACAAATATTGTAAATGCATGCTGGGGGAATATTTGAACATTTGTTCAAATTTGTTTGAAGATTTTTATGCTGCTAGCCGTCTCCATACTGTCTGAGCACAAAATTCTCAAAAGAGAATTTTCATTTTACTGTGTTCACAATTCTTCCCAAGTTTGTTTCCCATACAGATGAGGTACTTTAATTTCATTATTGCAAAAACTTGCAAAAAGTCGGTATTTAGCTTAAGCTAGCTAAAAACCATGTCAACTGCAAACTTTTAATTTTATATTAATTAATATAGTTACTAATTCTGCAGTCAGCACAGAGTTGAGTATTTGTAGCGCATTTAGGAATGTCATTATTCCCCAACAGCCAGCACAGTGGAACCTGAATATTAGTCTAAATCATGTTCATTGTTTATGCTTTTTAAAAATTATATATTTGTAAGATAGGTTATTAGGAACTAATCATTTACATAGCTGACAAACCAGGAATTTATAACAAACCACCAAAGATACTTTGTCTAGTTTTTGAATCTTGATTGGATAATTCTTACTTTAACCAACACCCCAAAATTGCATGTCACTTCTGGGTTACAGTGAATTTAATAATGTTTATTATCAAATTATTAAGCAGGGAAAATATTAATATAAGAGGTCAGTTACAAGGCACACATAACAGTTTCCAGATATTAAGCAATAAACTGAATTCCCATATTGAACCACTCAAGAAAAATCAATAGCTTTTGCAAATATGTAAAAGTAACTTCAAATGAGAATTTTAAAGGCAGCTAAAATGTATTTCAGCTGGCTCAGCACAAACCCCCAGTGCCATTTTGGATCCCCCCAGGTATCTGAGGCATCCATGAATGTTGGCAGATATAACCTGGTACCCAGGAGGAACTTGCATCCTTTTAATGGAGACAGGTGGAAACACCCCTGGAAGGTCTAAATTAGTAAAAATGGTCTGTGTTAAGGCAACTGAAACGCATTTCATCATCTTAGATAATAAGCAGTGGCAAAAAAAAAAAAAAGCCAGTTTTTCAAATCATTAATGAGAAAAAAATCAATCTTTATCATAATAAAAATTCTTTTGGCAAATTCTAAATAAAAAGTTAAACTTTAATATGTAAAAACCAGGCCAGCACTTGTCTTCTTGCCACAGTCAAAAATGTATCACTATGAGGAGAGTGTAACCTCTGTGATCTCTACATCTATTAATTTTTTTTCTTCCTTTCACTGCTACCTGAAATAGAATCATACCTGAATTACTCAGACTACAAGTTAAGAGGGTATAATGTGTTGAGTAGTCACATTTTTAGAAACCATTCTTGAAAATGTGTATGCACATTAAACAACTGAAGAACATCTTTCTTAACACTTCAATATATGCAAATATCTGAAATTATTCTTCACAAGATCCTTTCAGGTTGGTACATTAGATCACGTCTTTTCTTTATGCAAATTAGTTATCACATCTGAAGTGCATTTTCAAATAGTTTGAAAGTTGACAGAGCACTAAGCTGTGCTTAGCACAGAGGAGCAGCTCCAGGACATGATGCCACAAGAAATCACTGACCTAAGCAAATGCTGTATGATGCAAAGATCAGTATGCTAAATATGTCCTTCCATTGGTGTGTAAAGGAAAGTGAAAGGAAATAAAGATAGGTTCCTGGGAGACATTTCAGATATCTGGAGCTGTTTAAAGCATAAGAATTCAGGAGGGGAACTGCTACAGGAAGCCATGGTCTATAAAATGTACCAAATGTTATTGAGCAGTGTATATCACAAACAATATAAATGTGAGGCATACCCAAATGTGTGTAGGGGAATCTTTTCCAACCAATTCAAAGCCAAAGTCAATTATTTATTTATTTAGATTTGTTGGTTTAATATGTCTACTAAACCAAGACAGTACTTAGAACTGGATTGGAACTCACCTCCCAAAAAACTCAGTGCATGAAGAACTTGAGGTGGCTCAAGTTCATTCATCCCTAAATGAAGAGAAATACTTCAGTGTTAACTTACAAAGGAAAAAGATCTGCTCATTTCCACAAGGGCTCTGTTGCATTGACTAACTGTCACAGTAATTAAATTGCTACAGTACATAAAAACAGCCCCTCTGAATATGGTGAGTTATATTCTCACACCCAGGTTATTCTTCAGTAGTAAAGGACCTTTGCCAGCATCCTTTTGTTACAGCCTGAGTTAAATATAACTGCAGGAGGAATCCCATAAGAAATTCTCACTGTGGAGGTGAGGAAAGTCTTACAGAGATCCTAATCATGGGTGCTCCGAGTCAGGGGTGGATGCTGCTCCATTTTGCCTCCTTCTGCTGCCCTGTCCTTTGACCACCAGGAACAGAGGGATTTCCTGCCTCTGAGGTAACATGCAGTGCATTCTCTTCTGCAGCTTTCCTTGGACCCACCCTCCTGACAAATTATAGGTCTCTTTTCCCAGTCAACTTCTGCTATTGGCTCTGCAACGTCCTGTGGGAAGAGTTGAAGTATTTTTAACAAACTTTCACAACAGCTACAAAGGACAGTCAGGAAACGGAAAATTATAATTTCCTCCTTTAAGGAATTGTAAGCACTTTGATGATCTTGCTGCCCTGATTTAAACTTATTGCTACAAAGAAAGAATCCTGCCAGCTATAAAGGGCTTTGATTTCAGTTTTTTCATGCACTTATCATGACCTCATTTTGTAAAGTGCCAAGTGGATTTGTTCATTCATAACCCATTTTGATGCAGTAGATGGCAGCAGGAGGTGGTTTTGGGGTGGAGGGGTTAGTTTTAGTACATTTGATTAGTATAATAGGACATAAAGCTCCATTCTATCCTTTTCTACTTTCAATATTTTAATTCATTCTATGGGAAAAAATTCAATGGCAATCTGTCAAGGACTGCAATTATCTCTTAAATCAGGATGAAAAAAAAGTGTGTATTTGTGAGCAAGGGGAATCATTTACATAATAACTCATGGTAATAATAACCCTCAGATATAGTCTTTATACCCCATACTCTATCCCTTCGTTTTAATTTTAAGATGGCTGCTTCTTTCAGTGCAGTGCACCTAAAAATATAGACATTTTAATCTTGCATTTTTGGGCAGCTATCAGACAGCAAATGCTGGTACCATTTTGTGCTTAAAAATTTGCACTGCTATCAGCTGCCATCTGGCAAGGTTTCCCAAACAGAGGGTGGTTGAAATCCTCCAGAGAAAACCCATGCTTATGCTAGTGGTGGTTTTTCTAGGCTTATGCTGTCTTCATCAATTGGAACCATTGGTCTGTGGTGGATTCTGATAATGAACACAAAAAATTAGAGGGTTTGGGGTTTTTTTTCTACCTGCTAATAATGTTATCCAAATATTAAACTTTTAGAGATGCATAAATAAAAAACATATTTTAATATGAAAAATGTAAATGCTTCAAAATCAGATGTTTTACTTTAATAGGACACAAATTTTTTAATTTTAAGCCAAAATATGTTTTAAACTAGATTTTGTCTTTTTAAATTTGGCAACTGTATCAGGTGTCAAATGAGAAATTAAAAGTGAAAGAGAAATTAAGAATAATTATTAAAATTTGGAGGAATGTAAAATATAATGCATCAAGATCTACAAGTTCTAGATGCAACTAAAAATGAAAGTGTTTTATAGTTTTCCATTTTTGGAAAGGTCCCACCTAAAAGCATTTTCTGGGTCTACCTTAAAAACAATTTATCTCACAAAGTTAAAAATGCTTTTTTTTCTCCTTTTTAGTGTATAACATCTAGTATGACAGGGAAAAAATAAGAAATTAGATGTCATTCATTCATTTGCCTTTCCAAATGCTGAAGACAGGATGGTCCTTCAATGGTGGGAATGCATCCACTTGGAAAATAAGGGAAAGTATGAAGTTAGTGATTTATGAAAATGCTTTCCTTAAAATGAGGGTGTCTTATATCTCATAAGAATCACCATAATGTCTTTTTTGTTTGCCTCAAAATCTCATCCTATTTTCTAAGGTCCTATTCAAGGTCCACCACATCCCTCAGCCTTCATCTTCAGGTACGGTTGGACTCCATGAGCTTCCAACACAAACGATTCTCTGGTTCTGTGATCCAAAGCATGTCTGGCTCATTCTCTACATGAGTGAAGAGAAAATTTTCCCCAATGCAGTGTCTTGGCATCAGAGGATGCCAAATATAGTGCTCATAAAGCCCATTTGACCTGGAATAGCTGTGGTCTTTAAAGAATAGACAGCTAGAAATTATAGTCTTATGGCATAGTAGAAATTTTTCTTTTTCAGATGGGCAGACTATTTGCCTCTCTAAGATAAATTGGACTCTGAACGTCAGCCTAGTTTTTGACAGGTAGTGTTATTTTATGGGACTTTCCACAGCTCTGCTGAAAAGGATGCTCAATATTCTGAGTAACCAACCCTGCCTTCTGACAGCTCAAAAATTCACCACTTCAGTTTATGTTAAAATAATTTTTGCAATGGTAATCATGAGCACTGAGGAAAATTAGTTTTATCATTAAATAATCACACCCTTGAGAGGCTGTGGGCACACAGCTGGCACTCAGCTGGCTTCAAATAGCTGAAATGTAACTATTGCAGAGAAACCATACCTCTTGTCTTTGAGTGTTAATTAAAACTAAAATAGTAACCATTTCTTTTCGGATTTATTTTTTGTATATGTGCAAGCTACATGCCCATACTAACTAAACATGGAAGAAAGTACTCTATATCCCTGTATTAATACATCATGCCAATAACACAAAAGCAGATTAACCTATGTCATTTAAATGTTTTGAGGTTTGCTTTTCTCTGTTTAGTGAGAAGAGAGAAAAACTGATGTCTGCAATATTCTTACAAACAAACAAACAAAAAAAACAGTGTGTCCTTTGTATCTGGATTAGATGCACAGCAGAGCACCATATGTCACACCCCACACTTTGCACAGCAATGAGAGATTTGACTGCCGACATCTGTACCTGAGACAGCTCAGCAGTCCCAGAGCTCAGTCAGAAAGGAAACCCCAGAGCAGCTCCCTGCAGCCAGGATGGGGAGTGAGAAATGGCTGTGCCATAGAAGCTGTGCTGCCCCTCTGAAGATCCATCACAGCCCTGGGGGAAGCAGGCACCTTTCTCTGAACACTCCAGTGTCCTGCAAGAAACCTCCTCCTGTCTCTGTCCCCTGCAGTATTTCTCCATTCACCAGGATCTTCCCAGCTACAGGGTCAGGTGTCCAGCCCTCAGGAGCAGAGGGCTCTGGAGATGTGCTGCTTGTCAGGCTAGAAAAGTCTGTTCTGCCTCCTCAGGTGTAGGTAATGGGGCAGTCTCTTTCCCCTGGAATCTGTACCCTACACAGTGCACACTTTGCTTCATGGACCTCCTGGTTTGTCCTGGGAGACCAATAGATTACTGTGTTCAAAGAGAGACTACTGTGGGCCACCAGGGGTGGGTAATGATGAGGAGAATGTGACTATCCTTACCTTCATAGTAATTTTAGTTTCTTAAACTTAACTAAATTTTCAGGAAGGTTTACCCACCAGAATATACATTGAAAATGAACACTGGAAGTTCACATTCTAGAGGCAAATAGGCAATGGGAAAGTCCTGGTTAACAGTCCAAATGATCCATGGGATTTGTGCAGCTCTGCTGGCAGTCCTGTTCAGCCTGCTGATGTCTATATTTTCTAATATAGAACAACACAGTATTGTTAATAATATGCCTGTTCTGAAATTGCAACAAGACCACTGAGGGGAATTCAATTTATCAAGAGATAATCATCTGGAGGGAAATAAAGACACCTGTCTGCCCTCTGCCATCAAAATTTAATATAATCAATATCCTCCACCCATCTGACATAATGCTTACTTAGTAATTTAATTACCCAGGTAATCTTCACACAGAGTTTATGTTTTTACCTCTAACTGGATGCCTAATAGAGCTTGCACTGCTGTTTTTCATACACACTCCAAAGCAGCACTCTCTTTGTACTGTAAAGTTCCAGAAGAGGCACAGTGCCATGCTTTGCTTAACTGTGGAAACATCTACCTCACCCCAAAATGGCTTGGATCAAGAAGCACTGCCTAGCTATTCATTTAGGTTGTGTTCAGCTAGATATTTAGACTCATGCCCAATGTCCAAGCCTTTGAAAAATCCTACAGATTCTCCCTTAGTGGGTTAATAAAGATTAACTCAGTGCTTCAAAGATACACTCAGAGCTCTCAACTGCTGAATTGGGACTTTGTTTTATTAAGGTTTTGCCTTTTGGATGAGTAACATTACTTGTTGTTGCTGGGTGAGGGTGTTTCTCTGGCTGTGCATCAGTGAGATGAGGACCTGCAGGTGTTCCTTATGCCAGAGATATATATACATCTTAACGTCTTGTCATTGAAAATAATAAAAACAGAATCTCAGTTGCAGTATTTAGATCCTGATCCTCTTATACTCTCATTTCTGCCAGTGTGTCAAAATATGACCCTTCAAGAGGAACAAGTGCCTTAACAGAAAACAATATTGGACTGATGAACAAAGCAATTGTATACTAAAATTTCCCAAATCAACATAAAGGTTGCTTACAAACTGATAATTTTTCCAGTCACATTTCTGGAACAGCAAGTTTTTACTGTGTAAATTGTTTATTTGCTTCCTCTGCAACATTAGAACATAAGCTTCTCTTTTCTTGCAGTGTCGTGGCCATTACCTTCAAACAAAAGACTGCTTTTGCACAATATCAATTTGTATGCTAATAATATTGCTTGCAATTGTACCTATGCTAACACACAAGACCAGGTTATAGCCAATTCCCATTTCTTCTCTTCTAAGATACTTGAAGACTGATAGTTTTAAAGATTATGGACTCTCTTCTCATTTCCTCTTCTCAGCATTACGAAAGTCTATTACCTAGCTGCTTCATCTCATATTAAAAACTGCTAAAAAACCTCAGAGAATCCTTGCACATACTCATGACTTTTGCATGAGCTTTAGGCAAACATATGTTTCCTGTTTATTAGTGCAAGCTTTTAGCACATTTGCTTCATCCTGAATAAAATGCTGACATACTTTTTTTACATTTCAACCCATTAGCAACCCCAGTGGTGGGGCTTCTTTCTTTGGTTGAGGTAGGATGGCCCAGAAAATACCTTGGATGCTTTCATGGATAAACCATGGGAAGCTGTCCAAACTTCACTCTGGGTACAAGTATCCCAGCACTGTCCTGGAAATTGCAATAGTATGCCTTCTACAGGAAGAATCTATTTCAGAAGATGAAGAGTTATTGAAAGGATTTGTTTAAATAGGAACTTGAATTATAATTAATTTGAACATGAGATGTAAAGCTGGAAGGTGTTGTAGAGCTAGAATTAACCTTTGGAGTGGAGTTTCTAACAGTGTGATACTAGCCAAAATTCACCTGCAGAATCTTAGAAAACAGTTATACAGAATAAAATTTTCTCAGGAAGGTGAAATTGTTCTTGTACAATGGAGTGACTTTGTAGAAGCTTTGGACAGCATTCACAATGACAGCCTATAAATTAATAAGAACTCAAATTACCTTTTTTTCTGGATTATATTCCTCAGTTTCTACAGCACCAATGTTTCATGTGGAACTCCTTTGACTCTCATTCATCTGGCTTCAGTTCTGTGGCAAAATCATGCCCATTAGCCAAATTCCAGATTTAAAATATAAATCTATTTTCATAATAAAAAGTATTTTTATATATATGTATATAATTGAAGATTTCTCTCTTTCTGATTTCCACCAAGTTGTTGAACACTGAGCATTGACTGTGGCTGAATCTGCAGCTGTAAGATGCAAGAAGCAACCACAGTAAGAGACACAATGCTGAGGATCCAACATTCACACTACATTTGTTCTGCAACTTCTGCTGCAGAATATCGGTAACCCATGCCCACAGCCTGGATGGGTGTTAGTTGAAGGAGCACACAGGTCAGGCCATCTGGCCTGTTTTTTCTGAAAGGAACCCATTTCTCTTAACCTGCTCTGAAATGTGTGAACAAACCACACTAAATAGATCAGATTTGTTTCAAAAGCACACTCCAGATCCAAGTTTAAATTATAATGTGGACACAGACTTTGCAACCAAGATGTGGTTGGGTATGAGGAGCTGGGCAGAATTCAAATGCTGTCCCTCTCATTTTCTAACCAACAGTCAGTCATACATACTCCATGTCTGCTCCACTTATTTCCTTTATCAGCCCTCCCCTCAGTCTGCACACTGAAATGAGTGAAATTTTATTTAATTGCTGAAGACTTAAACATTTGATTTGGGAAAAAAAGCATACTGGTACCAATCTATTACATTATGAGGAGGAATGAGATGCAAAGGAGCTAGTAACAGAAAGCACAATTAGGAATATACAGAAAAAATTAAAATGTATAATATTTACATAGATTCCACTGCTGAACAGGAAATCATAAACAACTCTCCTCTTCATAAAACTGACAAAAAATTTTGGATTCATTTCTTCCAAGTAAAAAAACTGACTGAAAATACATTTCAACAGGAAACTGCATTCTTATCTAACACACCCCTGAAAAGCATAAAAATAAAAGTTTTAGTGATCAAAGCCAAACACAAACTCTCATCTTTAAAATTCCCCCAAAATTTATTTGTAGTTAGCTGAAAAAAATGAAAACAATAAAAAAAATTAAAACTTTTAAAAAAGAGCCTCTGGGGGTTTTGCAGCTGTAATCACATAAAAAACTGTGATTAAGAAATTACATGTTTGAGGCTGAAAATGCAAATGCTTCATATTTTTCTAAATCATAACTTCAAATGACATTGCAGTGTTCTTGCTATTTTATGCAGTACTTATGTTACTGGCTCAGTTTTTCCTGTCTTTTTTCTTTCTCTAATTTTTAACAGCCTTTTTCTTTTTCCTGCTCTTGCTTTGTAAGGTAAAACTTTCATTGCTTTCTTCTGAAAGGAGACTGCAAGATGTTCTTAGTAATCAAGTGTAATGGGCCATGTTCTTTGAACATTCAGAGATGGAACTAGCACAAAAAGAAATAAAAAACAATGGCAGAAAAGGCTGATCAGCCTCTGCCAAACAGTGGCTGACTCAGCTGGGAGCTGTGAAATACTCTCCAAAGCCACAATCAGCTATGTCCAAAGGAGGGCACACCAAGAACTAAAGCAAAGGGAGAGCCTGCTTCCTCAGGTGGTCAGATATATTCAGGTGACTCCTTTCATTTTCAGGAAATTAAAAGCAGAATGAAACAACACAGTCAGAATTTTAACTTTTTTTTCCCTTGTTTTTGTACCACAGTGTCACAAATATATTCCTCAACTTATTCAGCCAGCATGCTTGAAATCTAACCTCCAAGGTTTTGGCTCATGTTTTAAGTACTGGATTCTTGACTCAGTAGGCCTCAAGATTCTCAGTGTCTGTTTTCTTTGAGGAAAGTGATCCCTGGTCCCAAAAGTGAAGGTTTTTTAGGAAACTTACTGTGCAAACATCTCACAGAGTGGAAAAAACAAAAACAGTAACTGCTAAATGCAGTCCTGCTCTTGCTGAGCAGCCCAGCTCTTCCCTGACTCTATCAGTGCTTGCCACTCCTTCCACGCACTCCAGGTGAGAGCCATGGAGATCTGGTCCTTGAAGTCATCTACAATTTTGTTGGTCCCTTGCTTCTGTCTTTCTGGAACAGAAATCTAACTCGTATTCTTGTTCTGCACTTAACTTTTAGATACAAACTCACTTTTCTGGGAGGACTCTTTGGTGTAAGATATCTTTCAGGCTCTCAATTTATTTCTATCAAATGTTACAAAGCAATCTCAGTGTTTTGTCAACTGTAGATGGCACAAAACAAGCTCAGTAAAATATTGCTTTACTCAGGCATGATGAAAGACTCTGGTCCTCCACTTTTCCATTTACTGTCACAGACATCACATAAATGAGCAGTTAAAGGACATTCTGAGCAGGCCTGTCTTGGGACTTCATAAAAGTAACACAGACTTCTTTAAGCATGGCCTTTCTTGCTTAATAACGTTTTTTTCAATTTATAGATGATATAAATGCCAAGTTTTAAAAAAACAAGGCTGATATGAATTTTTACAGTAATATGTATTTATTTATACATACACTTGGTACTCTGCAAGCACAGATAAGGAGTACTCTGCAAGCATACCATTAAATTGGTGGGGCCAAGTTTACATTCTGGATCTATTTAAATACTGTCAGGGAAGTTCTGTGCTTGTGAGCACATTGGCAGGCAAAAGTTTTTGTTTGGTTTGTTTTCTTTTTTAGTTCTTATCACCTAAGGCCTTGATGTCTTTATTTTATTACTCAGGGACATAAGTAGGAATTAAACCATGCTTCCTTGTTTTTGCGTCAAGTATGAAATTATAACTCACCTCAGGGCCTGGCAAGGTCATGAAGCAGATTCCCCTATGCTGAGGCACACAAATATGAAAAGGTGATTGATGACAGCAAACATGGCTTCACTAGGACAAATCTTGCCTAAAAAAGTTGGTGATCCTGTACAACAGGGTCACAGCAGTGGGGGATGAGGGAAGAGTAACTGACATCATCTACCTGGACTTGTGCAAAGCATTTGACACTGTCCCACTCATCATCCTTGTCTCTAAAGTGGAGAGACATGCTCTGAGGGAGCACTGGGTGGAGCACTCAGTGGATGAAGGATGGATGGATGGTCACACCCAAAGAGTTGTGACACTGGTCTGATGTCCAAATAGAAACCAATGACACATGGTGTTCCCCAGAGGTCAGTATTAGGACCAGCAATTTTTAACATTTTAGTCAGGGGCTTGGTGAGTGGAACTAAGGGCACCCTCAGCAAGTTTGGCAATGACACCAAGCTGTGTGGTTTGGCTGACATGAGGGAGGGCATGGATGCCAGCCAGAGGGACCTTGGCAGCCTGGAGAGGTGGCTCTGTGCAAACCTGCTGAAGTTCAACAAGGCCAGGTGGAAGGTCCTGCAGGAATGCAGGTCAGGGATCAGGCAGTGCAGCACAGCACTTGCCTGTCAAGGCAAGAGATGCTCTTTGCAGGGTGCTGTGCTTGGAGCAGAGCTCCATCCTTGGAGCACATCTCCCTGTGAACACAGTGAGGCTTTACTGGGAGCAGCACTGGCTTATGTCCTATCACCTGGGGTGGGCGACTCCCACACCTCTCCAGCTCTCCCAATTATAGCTGGATTCCTACAGTTCTTGCTAGCACATATTTCCCTGTGCACACCATTCCACTGGTAACCAGAATTAGAGAGCACATATTACCTATGGGGATGGGAAGGTGCACATGATTAGAAGTGCTGAGCACCTCTGTGTCCCAGGTCTCCAGCACAGAGTGCAGCGAGTAAAAGTTTTTAATAGGCTGAACTTTAAATTTAACAATTCCTAGAATATCAAGCTAAAAACTAGTTTATTTGTTGGGGTTAGCAGCTGGAGGACCCTTTTACTCTGTCTCTCTCAAGTTCTCTCTTCTAACCTTAAGTTTATTGTTGTAATACTGAAGGATCATGATTACAGTCTCTGACACAGCCTTAGCCTCTAATCACCACCTAAAAATGTGTGGCTGAAGAGGTGCAGGGTCAGTACAGTAGGCACAGACCTCATTGAAAGAACAAGATGATACAGAACAAACTGCTTTTATTATACCTCTTATTAACTTGACTCAGCCACCTCCAGCTCCTTTTCCAAGACAAAATTCCCCATAGTTACAGGTTCCTCAAGTAATGTCAAGCAGATGGCAAATTGTGTAAATACATGTTGGTGATTGAAACCTGTGAAAATTGGTCCTTAATATGAAGACTTCACATCACAGGAAATTTTTTTTTAAAAATCCAGTCAAAGAATTCACAGAATCAGAATCTATTCATTTCTTTCATTGAGTTTGTAGCTAATTAAGTGAATACAAGGCATACATGGGTCTTTGGTCTGAGGGCTAAAGAAATGTGCAATGTAGACTTCCTCTTTGAAAAATCAATTTGATCACTTTAATATTTAACACTGCATTTTTGAGGGTCATGTATGCTATGCAGTCAGCCTCAAAGATAAAGAATGAAGGTCAAGAAAGTAACTTTCTTGCTAAATATCAAAAAGAACTATATTAAATGAGAAAGGTGGGGGAGAAAAAGAAGTTCATAGCTCTGAAAAGAGAAGGAAAGAACAAAGCTAAAAGAGTAACCCTTTTTTTTTGCAACCTCTCTGTGTGTACATATCTACCAAAAGACTTGTGAGAAAGCCACTGACACTTTTGAGACCATGGGACTAGTCCGGTGACAGAGGGGACAGAAAAGACACAAAAAAAATTGCTTTGAAACTATCCAAGAGGACTGGAATATAAGCCAGAAACAGACATAAATTACCTGAGAGAATGGATAAATATTGAAGAAAAATAGGATAATGTAAAAACAGATTAGCATCAAATTAATTAGAAAATGTTTCAGAAGTAGAAAGGAGTTATTCCAGACCTCTCAAATCAGTGGAAAAATCATGGGACTCAGAGAAAGGAGAGAAAAGGATTTAGATTTTCTCAGGTCATTCTGCTTATTGTTGTGTTCTGTCCTACAGGTTAATGGTTTTTTGTTGAAGTTTTTCTTTTTCCAAAAGTCTATGTCCTGTTCTCTTTTCTGTTACAGACTTAAGCAAAGTTGTCTGACAGCAAGGCCTTCCCAGTGGATAACACACACGAGGCTGTGTGTACATGAGGATGCAAATCTTGTACAGGACTGTGCTGTACAGTCCTTCCTCTGCACAGATGTGCAGGACACAGCACCAAAAGAAAAAGAAAGAGTAAATGCTAACCTTCCTTTCAGAAGGCCTTTGTGTCTATTGTCACCTGCAGTTTTATTAATGAGTGTAACTGGCTGTATTCAAACACAATGCTGTAACATTTAATTGGGCAAACGTAGTGAGCGTTAGCTGGAGCTGTTTCCAGTCATGTATAATTACATGAAGCTCATACTTCAATAATTAGTATGGCAAAATGAAATTATTTTGCAATTAGAGAAGCTCTCATTTCACCTTTCCTGTCATGGATCCTCATTTAACTTAGATTTTTATTTACTGACAGTCCCACTCCATTAGATAAGGCATTCCCTCACCCACCAGGACATTTTAAAATGAGGCAATATATCCATGAAGACCTAAGAAAATATGGGTTGTCCTGGGAATTTTGGCTTCAGTTCTTCTAATCAGTAGAAGAGCCAAGTGGTCGAAGCATCTGCTGTTGGTGAAAAGCAGAATCCTTCTAAAGGCTGGCAAGGCCCACAGCACTCACCAAGCTCAGAATTTACTGCCTCCTTCTCACACCGCAGCCAGGAACTCTTTATTTCTGTCTCCAGGGCTTTAGGTTAAGACATAGGATAGTAACTAACACTTCCTCAGACACCAGGAGCAGATACCTGCTGTATCATACTGCAAGACATGGAAAATTTGCTCTCTGCAGCTGCCCTGCGAGTCTCCTGCTCGGTGGTCCTTGGCTCCCTCTGGCTGGGCAGGAGCACACGGTGACTGTGGCACAGGCTGACACCACCACGGCTTCCTCCTCACTCCAGCTCTCAGGAGCATCTTCATCACCACCATCCCTTCCACTGCCAGCATGCCACCACACTCAGTGACGTGCTCCTGCCCTCCCAGCACTGCCACTGCTCTTCTGTCAGACTGGGAACTTCTTTCCCAGATGTCTCTGACATTTCCAACCAGTATCTATTTTCCTAACCTATCTCTACAAAGTAACACAAGATAAGTAACTGTTATATTTCATGCCAGCTAACATTTAACATTCTTCTTTCCTTCTCCAAGACATTAAACATAGAATAAGCAAATCCAAATAACACTAGGAATATTTCCCAAGCAGGAGTGGAATTAGAACTTTGGAAGTGGGATAAGACTGTGCTCAGAATTTCTGAAAAAATAAAGATACTTAAAATCACATAAACACTAAGTGATTTACTGCTCCACAACCTAAAACCATTCTGGAAACAAGGAAGGATAGTTGATTATATTTTATTTTATCTGTCCATGTATAAAAACTTCAGTGGACAAACCTGGATGACATCAGCTGTTTATAAGTAAAATCTTCCCTCCAAACTTGCCCTACTCAAACCATGGAAATCAGCAACAGAGAACGCAATATTCCTTCATTCTTCTGATCATAGAGCTCCATTTAAAAAAACTCTTGGTAGTGGGTGAGCCAATTAAAAACATTTACTCTCCTAGTACTCCCCTCAATCTTTATTGCTAAGGGGAGTGATAAAGCATATAGAGATTTGGGGCTGGTTTTTTGATTGCTAAGAGAGTTAATATCATCATTACATACATAAGCCCCTTTGATCAAACAGACACCAATTTGTAATTTCATCCCTTTATGAATTTTTTGAAATGAGAAGGGATTACCACTGCATTGAGGGTGCCTGCAACAGGAGATTTAGGGAAACGATGCTGCCAGATTTGGCAAAGGCATTTTGCTGAAGGAGAGCACAATGCAGAAGGAATTATCACCCCAAATGTCTGTATTGGATGTATTCTCAATGGATAATATGTGATTAATAGGTATTATTTCCCTATTTCAGACAGTAGTGTTCCATGGATAGTGACTGCACATCAATAGAGGCCAATAAAACATTATTATAGACAGTCCATCATTCCAGAAAGCATTAGAAACTGATAAAACGCTAATTGAAAGGTCTATTTATTATTAATTTGTACAACACTTACAAATGAAACCTTGAAATAAAGCATGACTTGCATCACAGGATGTTAATCACCATCAGAGTTAAGATCCAACAGAGATCTTCATGGCTCATAGTGCTTTGGTATTTTTATCTGCTGAAAGTCCTGAGTTTAATTTTAGTCTTGTCACAGAAGAGATACTACCAGTCACCGTTGCATGTTCATGATGAATAAATCATATTATGCCTGGCAGAATTTCTGTAATTTCTTTGTCATAGCGTTTAATACTGAATATAAAACACAGTTCTGTTGAGTTATCAAGTATGACTTAAGAGAACATTACTTCCTTTATTGAAAATTATTTCTTTTGCTAATTGCTTTTCATTAAAATTTTATTATCAATAAGGGAACACTACACTTTTCTAATAAAACAAAAGAAATCTTATCTTCCTGTCTTGCTTTTTACTAACGTTTGGATCAATTCAAACAAGTCCCCTTTTCCTCTGATGAAGATGAAGTTGCATCTCCAAAACCAGTTGTGTAATGAGCCAATGAATAAACTGATGCAAGTCATGAGCAGATCAATGAGATTTTGATTCACAACAAATGCCAAAGTAAAATCAAGAATATTTTTTAAAGGAGACAAAAACTTTTTGTTGCGATGTACAAGTTTGTTCAAGTTTGCTGCAGTACTTCTGAAGTCAGCAAGCAATTGGTAATCAGCAGGCCAAGAACAGTTTTCAAAAATTGCTGTGCTCCAGAAACAATACTTCATTTCCTCCTATATTGGTCACCTCTCTGTTGCTGATATTACAAGATGGATTTTTTCATTTCAGTGCTTCATACAAGGAAGCACTTGGTGTATGGCTATACTAAAGGGCACTGAACAGAAAACTAACTGGCATCATTAGAGAGCAGGGCTAGCAGAAAATGTTTAGACTTAAATTACATTTGCAATTTGTCCAGTGTACCCTTGAATCTTCAGAACTGCATATATTGCGAACTGTGAGAAAGTGACAGGCTACAGAAACTGGTATTCAGCCAGCCAGCTTTAAGACATGGGGTTTAGATATTCTCAGCTACAGAGAAGTGGCTGAGGAGAAATATAAGGAGAGGTAACACACTAGCAGATCCACAGAAGACATGCATTCCCAATGAGGTAAGTCATGCGTGGGGCAAGTCATGGCCAGAAGTAAGAGTGGGTCTCACTTATACCAAGTGATGAGAACTGGGATTTTCAGTCTTGCTGCATGGAGTGTGTAGGCTTTTTTGTGACACTAGCTGTGGGAATTAGGCAAGGACAGCCTGTTCTGTGGGACCACACTTGGCTATCCTTCCTCTGAGCAACAGACAACCTCCTTTAACTTTTTCTTCTCTCATTTTCAGCTTATGTAAAGAAGGCCCAATTCCAGCTAGATGGAGAGCTGTTTTTTTCCCACTGCTCTTCACCTGAGTCTTCAGGACATATGCATATATTTTGGCAGAATTTTACTCCAGTTCACTTGTCTTCAGAAGGAAAATGTCCATTTACACTATTCCACCTTCTGAGATTCAATTGCAAAAGTCCATGCATCAGGAATGCTCTTCCTGGGCATTTCTGCATATGCATTGGCTACCCATGATTGCCAACCACAAGGTTTTCAAGAGAACCTCTCTGTGTCTGAAGGGAAGAGAGAAAAGACAAGTTTCTCTGGGAACTTCTGTGTGTTTTAAATGTGCAAATCCTAATCTAGCAGGCAGAAATCTTTCAGCGAGTTTGTGAATGATCATGATACTGTGTGTGGCTTTTCTCTGAATCTGTTTGTGATTCACACCAAAACTGAAGTCTCTGAATTCCTTCGACTTTGCTCTAAGCCAGCCTTCATTAATTAAGCAGCTAATGTGATTGTGCTACATGCTAAAGGTAGACAAGAGATGTGTGTTTCAACAATTAGACTTGTCTGCTCTTCAAAACAGAATTATCTCTGAAGGGGATTTACTATTGAATGTGATTGCTTTCTATGTAAAATCAATAACCACAATCTAGTCCCTAATAGGCTTTCTGAAGTCTCTACTTCTTGTCTCTTTGAGGGACAAGCAGGGGGATTTCCCCCCTGTAATTGTATGGTAGTAGCTTGCTAACTTCACAATCCAGTTATTTTTTTTGCAATTTCTAATTCATTTGACTCAAATTGGAGACGGAGATGTCATTAAGGTTGAGTGAAGGTTTCTTAAGAACTAGATAAACAATTGCAGACTGATGAATAATTTCTGAGAAAAGTAAATAAACTGTGTTGTGAGAAAGAGATTGTTTCTTTCATTTCTATTCACATTAACAATTTAAAGTTTGCAAGTGATTAATGTTCGAGGAGATTAGTGAAAGCTCAGTAGTGTTCAACAGTCTGTGGGTAAGTGCATTTTGATTTCTTTCTATGGTAGAAAATGTGTCTGTGAGAACATTCAGCAGTCTTTTGTCCATTTATACACTTACTACAGTTCTCACCAACTGTGCTCATAACTCTTATTCTCTTTGTCATTTAGGTTTATGGCTCTTTTTTTACAATTTCCTCTTTTATGATGTTTTAGATGTGGCTTCTCAGGTGCATAAATATCTTAAAAGTAAATAGTAAAAATATGCCTTAATATGTAATATGTAACAATTACCTTGAACTGTCAGAGCAATTACACTTTAATGTGCTTTACACCTATGGGTTTTTAACAACAAACTTAGTTGAATACATTATCAATGAAAAGTCTTCTAGCATGTTTTAAACTGTTCTCTATTATGGTTTCTATTATAGCTTGGTGTACTCCAACTAGTCTAACCATTCAGGTGGATGTTGCTAGTTTGAATGCGAATTTTCCTAATACATCATAATTATAGAAGCACTAAATAATGTTTTGATCACCCGGGGTGAAAATAATATACAGTATTCCTGATTTCTTGTTTCTTACATATTTAGTCACAATATATAATTACATTGAACAAAATAGAGGCACATCTATTTCTGTTTATTGTATTTTAACTGAAAACTTCTGAGAGGACTGTGATTGAACACTGCATGCAATGGCATATCTAGAGTAATGCAACTTTTTCTTATGGCAGTGGTAGTAAGATTGTATTAAACCATAAGCAGTGTTAAGAGCAGGAAAAGACTGCTGGATCAAAACTTAATGATTTTTTTTTTGCATTATTCTAGCAGTATCCCAGTTTCCAGGATTTTCACATGCACAATAACCTGTTTCAGAGCATTTATCTTCAGTGTTGTGTCCCTTGAACAAAAATGTATTATTTATTAAAACCACTTTTCCCAATAATATATCCCACTGGGTTAATATTACTAACAGGTTGTAATTCTAGCTGATTTTCCTACAGGGTTCCATTTCAGAAAAACAGTCACACTTATCATGTGACTAATTTTGAGCAAAATGTGCCCTACAGAAGCCTCATTCTTATGGTTTGAATCATTCTCCAAGGTGAACAAATTTAGTATTCTTTATCACAAAAAGCCTGATACAATCCCTTTTGTAACTTCTTAAAACTTCTGTAGAGGAGATTTGAATTGATTTTTTAATATATTTTTAATTAAATACGGTAACACCAGGCCTCCTGAATATTACACACAGCTGTGCCAACTTGATTCCTTTATCTGTTTCATTCTGTCTATTTTTCCTACATCAACATGAAAGCCCATTTATATATTTAAATTAATATAAACCAGTGTATTTTTTAGAATCAAATGACATTGTTTACTTGAACTGATGTCCCTTTCATTTGTCACATACATCTTTCCTTATCCCTAGCTATATTAAAATATATTTCCATTCACATTTCTAGTATCTTGTATTTGAATGTAACAAATTCAATCTTTCTCAAAAATTTTTAAATGGAGAAAACAATCTTGTTTGATCCCTTACTCACTTTCTCCATGTTTATAAAGCTTTGCTCATCATAAAGAATTTCAAAATGTTATGCTGCACCATGGGGCAGATTTTATGTCTTTCTTGTCTTTCATTTTAAACAATTACTTTCTTATTCAATCAGCACTTACTCTCATAGAAAATGTCCTTTCATGAAAAAAAAAAAACCATCAATTTGAATAATTTATGGGATTATTTTTCTTTCTAGGGAGATGTGTATATATGTACAAATATACAGATATATGTGTGTTTGTGTTCATCTCTGTGTGTGTGTGTGTGTGTGTGTGTATGTGTGTGTGTGTGCACATGCACATAAAATATCTCAACTCAATCAGTTTCTAAACTTTTCCTTGGATAAGGTACTTTGTTTCATGACTGATCACAGAATCACAGAATAAACTGAGTTGAAAAGGACCCATCAGGATCATCAAATCCAAATCTCAGCCATGCACAAGACCATCCCCAAGAGTGACTCTGTGTGCCCAAAAGCATCGTCCAAACACTTCTCACCTCTGTCAGGCTTGGAGCTGTGACCACTTTTCTGAGGAGCCTGTTCTAATGCCCAACCACTCTCTGGATGTTTAACTTGGGAATAGAAAGTTTAGATTAAAAATTGGCTCTTGTCCCCGTGTTGAAATTCCTTGAGGGAATCTGGAGAGGCCTATGACCACAGAGAAAGGCAGACTCTGCATATATGGTGAGTGGTAACGCTCCATATTATGGATGAATTTGCATATAATTCCATTTAGCTGAAATCACGTTGGGCTGAGGAAGCAACATCCTTTTGGCATAAGCAAAGACTCCTTGAAGAGATTGCCAAGCCTCGAGTGCTTCAACTGAGACCCAAGTAAAGATCCTCTAACTGAAGCATCAGCAGTCAATTTGTAAGGGTAGCTGAGCAGAAAGATATAGGAGTCAACAGTTCTAAAAATATGTTTTATATCTCTTGAAATAGTTTCTTAAAGTGTATATAAGTGCATATATAAATATGTGTAAATCTCTTCCTGACAAATATTATTTCTGAAGTCAAAAGTTTTATTTTTCATGAAGACATGAAGTGGGTTTGTTTCACCTGCACTTTTCATAGAAGAGACTTGACTACCAGAATATCAAATGGAAAAACATGAAGACCTGTTCAGAGCTGATTTAAAATACTTACAATTAAGTGGAAATCAAGGAAGCTTGAAGAAATGTAGAGGTGGGTTAAACCTGACCCTGAGAACAGAGCAATAGTAGCTATTAAGACAACATTGGTGCTCAGAAGCAGAAAAGTCAGCAGATAAAATATGTGGAGTTAAACATTTGGTCTGATATTTTTTAAGCAATAAGTAAAAAGAACTTTCCTCTTTCTATGTATAAAAATAGTTGTCCTCTTTTTTTTTCCTTTAATTGATTTTCTAAGAGTTTGATTTGCAAGACTTCAAACCGAATCAAAGAAAAACTATATTTATATGAATATGGATAAAGATAATGTGGCAGACACAGATGATGTATTAGAAAGACAGAGAGAGGTTTAGGGATAGATAGAGGTAAAACCTTAATACAATATGTCATCACCAGCAGAGGCAAAAAAGTCCTTATCCCACCCTAATGATCAGATCACAGCCTTAATAACATGTTTAGTTTTAGTCCCTGCTATACAAAAAAGATGTGGACACAGCAGAGAGAGTCCAGAGAAAGGCCACAAAGAGAACCAAAGAACAGGAAATGTTGTATGAGCAGAGGCTGAGAGACCTGGGTTAGCTCAGCCCTGAGAAAAGAAGACCTAAGGGAGATCTTGTCCCCATGCTCCAATACTCACAGGGTGGCCACAAGGGTGGAAACTTCATCCTTTACAGGGAGTCCCAGGGAAAAGGCAAAGGGTAATGGGTACCAGTCATTCATGGGGGGATTTCTACTGGACATAAGATTAAAAATCTTCCCATTGAAAACAATCAGCCATTGGAATAATCTCCAGGATTCCCCAAAACTGGATTATTTTACAACTGAGCTAGATAGGTTGCCTACCCATTTTGTAGACCATTCTTTTGCTGAGAAATGTTGGACCAGAGGATCCTTGAGATATTTTCCAGCTTGGAACTCTGATTCCATGATTCAATGATACATCTGTCCCAAGAAGCACTAAGATTAAGAGAGAGAAGCCCAACATGATGCCACACAAAAGCATAAGACTGGATTATTTTATGCTTTCATCAGGGGAAAGCCCAAATTCTGCTTCCCCAATGAAATTGCTTCCTCATTAGCACTATAGGTCAGATTGTGAGCCAATTCCTGTTTTTTACGTGTGGAGAACAACTGAAAAGGGATAAGTACTTTATTATTCACTGCACTACAGTGAATGATTTCTTTTCCCTACTTTGTGAATGATTCTCATTAGAGATGAACAAGGGAGAGCAACGTATTTTGAACTGTAAATAAAAAGTGGCACTCTCTTTTGTGCAATTAATGATTGAACGTAAGGAAGGAAAAAAAAAAGAGTAAAAAGAATTGAAAGAAAGTCAGGTATAGAGTGCCCTCTTTTGGGCAAAAGGGAGCAAGGACCTGAAAGAAGTCAAGGATGTTTTCTTAAATATTGCAGTCACAATTTCACAGAACCTTGAAGGCAAATTCATGCTTTATTCATCTAAAAGCTAAAATGCTGACTAGGATGAGTACCCCACTTAGTTAGAGATCAGCTATTCACCAAATATCATCTTGTAAATTCAAGCACAGTCATGCTACAGTACAGGAGGAGAATTATAAAAACAAGACCTGAGCAAGCACTGCAAAAATGAGAGAAAGGAAGGTCAGCAAAAGCAGAAGTAAAGCAACTGCCCTCAGCAGAGAACAGAATAACACAGTGTCTTAGAGGTGTTCAAGAATTTTGTACTTAGATATATGCCCCTGTAACCTGTAAACACTTTCTCAAAGGTTAAACTTCAACATTACCAATTAGTTTGAGCTCTCCAGGACCTTGTCAAGCTTAAAGAGAGGAGTTAGGTTTCATTGGTTGTGAAGACTGTCAAGGAAAGATTAAGCACTATGATCAAGATATTTGTCAAGGCAGCTGTCCAATCCTTCTGCTGTCAGGATTAATCGAGAAAAGGAAGTCATTCCTCCCCATGGAGAGCTGAGCAATAGTTGTGGAGACTCACAACTGTCATGAGCATATTTCCATGCACTCTGTTCCTGGTCAGTGGCTCATGAGATAAGAAAAAGTTTCATTTTCTTGGTACCACATGGGTCTATCCCAGAATCCATGTGCTACAGCAGGATGGGCTTTAAATAATTGCTTCTAATGGCATGGGTTCAGAAAGAGATATGTGTTACTAAAATCAGAACTAGCACTACTGTAGGACATTTGCTGCACTTGAAAGCTGTCCTTTTAATACTGGGCTTTTAACATGACTGATGAGTGAGGAAACAAAACAAACAGGTGAGTAAACATAATACAGAATGGATATGTTAGAATAAAATAGATCATGTAGATCATGTTGTATTCAGAACCCTGACAGAGGTAAGGCTGCCCCATGTCCCATGGCTCAATTTAAAGTGAGGCTAAAGATATATTCCCAGCAGGGACATGCACACACTGCACACACACACACCACATACATCCCTACTTGCACAATTATATACACATAAATATATACATATATACCTGTGTGTTTCTGCGTGCCAGTGGCTGGTTTCAGACAGTCTGCCAAGTAGCTATCCCTTGATCTCAGCTTCCTCAGCTACTGGAACCTGGCCATATGAAACCCCAAAGCTGTGATCCCACTCCAGTTCCTAGTACATATCACCATGCACACATATACAAACACATATATAAACACAAACACAAAGAGCTGGCACTTCCCAGGTCCCAGTAACCATCCTCCTGTGCCCTAAGCCTCAGCTTTTAGAGGTGCACAGGCACTCTTGCACTCATAATTGGCCCTTAGAGAGCCCCTTGCTCCCAGGGACAGAGCTGCACTCACACCTCGTGCATGTACACGTGTATATACACAGAACAAAAGGTCACTGACCCAGTTAGAGAGCAATTTAATGAAAAGACAGGACAGACTGCTGACCAGGCAAATGGCATGGCCAGACATACAGGCTGACCAGCCCGCAATTTACATACAACAAGCCCTTTTGTGTTGCATAACCCTCAAATTTTCCATTCTTGTTCCTTCCTGAATCATTTAAACCTTTCCCTTTTTCCACCTTTGATTCCTTCCCCCAAATCCTGTGAGATGCCAAATTGCCTTTCCCCTGCATCACACTAGGGGTCTTGCCCCTAGGCAGTAGCCCTCTTAGTCCAGAAGGTGATTCAGAGTGCTGCTCCCACGGTGACAGGCTTCACACCTGGACACTGGGGCTGAGCTTTGCCGGGGCAGCCCTGGGAGAGGCCCAGACAGGTGGTGGTCCCTAAGGAATCCTCAGTTCAGGTCCACTCCTACCTGCCACTGTGCCCCTCTGCTCCTCTGGGTTTGTGCAAGGGGACCTAAGGTGGGCTGATGGCTCCTGGGCTGAGCCTGGCAGCAGCTGGCAGGGCAGGGCCCTATCTGGGCTCCCCACACTGCTTTTCTCTCTAAACCTTTATCACATCCCTGACAGCACACAGACATGCTGCTCTTCAGAAACTGCAGTTGCTATTTTAGATAGCACTAGCACTGAAGCCAGTGAAGTATTTGAGTGTGGACAGTTCCTTATGTGAATCCTGGCAGGGACCCAAAATACCCTCTTACTGCTCCCAAACTCAGAAGGGGACTAGACACAGTAAAAGCCAGTTAACAAGAAGGCAGAGACTTGTCTGAGTCCTTGCTATATCGTCAGAAATCTCTTTCTATGTCTTTTCCTCTACAGCTCTCTGTCCCTCTCCCAGTGCTCCACAGAGCTGTCACCAAGTATTGGCAGCGTACAAAGTCACCAGTTTTCCTGGTGCCTGGGGCACACTGGCTCACCACCACCCTGTACAGAGCACCAACACCTGTCCACTAGGTCCAGAGCACCATGCTAAAACAGCCCCAGTGGAATAAGCAAACATGAAAGGCTGACTAGCCCGGCTTAACCTGCACTTAGTACAATACATGTCTTGCTTTACACATGTGAGACATATGGGATGAAATGGGAAAATGCATCTGACAAAAAAGGGGCTGTTTCTCTTGCTCCACTCTGATTGACAGCCTGATCATTCCTCATTCAAAAAGGTGGCACTGAAACATTAAAATGCCACCTGCAGTATAACAAATGTATTTATGTGATCTCCTCTGACAAGCAAGTTTGTGCAGACTCATTCACACTGAGCCAGCTCCTTCGCTCTCTAAAGTGATTAGGAGTCAATAGACTTTAAATGCTCATTCCTGGTTGTAGCTGTTCTGCATAATAATCTACTGAAGAAGAAAAAAATTAGGGACTGTTTGTAGCTTTCAAATGTTATTTACTAACAAAACAGTCATATTTTCTATAACAACTGCCACTTCATTGGGTGCATATGTTCTTGATTCAAAACTATGAAGCAGATTCAACTCAACACCATATGGTGTGATGTGAACTTATGTGGTTTTTTTACCATTTTAAAACAGCAGTTATATTGCAGAAAGTGGGTTTTATTCTCTGATGTGTCTTATGTTCAGAGAACATTCCATCCAACAGTTTTGAATCCCCTTCTTTCTCTTAGTTTGACTTCCAGATATAAACTCATGCCTTTGCTGTGCCAGGCAAACCCTGTCAGAGGAGTACTATCTGGAGGAGGAAAGAAGGGCACAGTTACCAAAACAACTGGTATGCACAGAGCTGTAGCAGCTTGTTTCGTAGTCATTCCTCTCCTGGTTTGTGCCCACGGCAAAATGACATCTGCACAAATGTAGTAAGCAGTCCCTATTTTCAGGATGTGCTAAACTAATAATTCAGTCCTAATGAATATGTCATTGGAATCTAGCAGCCTATTTAGATTGCTGCTTCCGCTATTACAGAGGAATTGAAAGCAGAAGTGATAAGACTTTAATTTGCAATGAATAAATATCATGTTAAGGGCATGGAAATGGCAGAGGGTTGGGGACTGTAGTGTGAATGTACAGATTTCCCCTGTTCTCTGAGAGCTCTGAAAACACAGATATAAATATCCTTTCTTCATTTATCATGAGGTTTATACTTAGTGTTGGCAAAAACATTAAAATCTATTTTTAACATTTTCAGTTAATGCTGTGCTAGATTAGTCTTGAGTATTATGCAGTGTGCCTGAAAAACTGCTGCTTTTGAAAGAATGAGCAAGCCAAGCAAACTGGAATAGCCAGAATGTCAATTAGTTGTAACTGGGAATCAGTACCTGCAGTCTTCATTCACCCTGTCTGCACTAATGACAGAATATATCACACTTCAATGTGGTAAAAAGGATTGGGCCATTATTTACTCTCTTCATTTTTTGTAGAACAGTCATGCACACTTTATGATTCAAATTCTGTTATTGAAAACACAGTTTCATTAACCCAAAAAACATTTTCCACAGCTTTGCAATCCACTAGTCATCCTCAGACCACAATTTGGAAAAATCTTTTTTAAATTATTTATTAATAACTAAATAGTAAAGAGGAGAATAAGACAAATCTCTGGAGATCTGTGACTTAGGCACAGGAGCACATTTCCTGAGTAAATAAAATGTAAATATATAGAAATATGATACATATTTATGGGACATATAAGACATAATCTCTCACCCAGATGAGACTCATTTCCCCCTGACACAGGCAATGAGTGAGGTTGTATAAAATAACCTCCATGTCTTGGCCATGCCCCTCCCACTACTGCATAATTTAACCCTGTCCAGGCCAGAACCAGGACACTGGCTAAGTCTATTCTATGGCCCTCAAAAAAAACTTAATAGTTATTCATAAATATTTATTCCATGGACCCGTGTTCTTGGTCACTTCTACTGTGCCCAGTCCAAGCACATTTTGGTCATAACTAAAATATTAGAATACAGTCTTTGTTGCTTTTACTGTGAGTATGAAAGGCTGAGGTACAAGGGAAAGCAAAGACTGGAAAAAAGATAAATTAACTTATCTCTGGATGGGGTTAAAAAATGTCCCACGCTGAAATGTCACAAAATTATAGCACTAAAGTCACTCATAAACACAAAGGTGTCATCCATCAGCACGAAGCATTTAAGGTGCTTTATTTTTACTTCACTGCCCAAGCATCAAATCCAGCATTTGTTCAGTCATTTCTAACAAGAATTTTACAAGATCTTATAGCTTTAAACAAACATTGCCAATAAATACCAAATTCGTTTATGCAGGATTCATTTTTTCAATGTTTTTAATTTTAAAAGGTCTCTTAACAAATTTCATCCTAAATTAAATTTCCGTAAAGTCATATATGAAAGATTATCTTCATGGGCATTTGTGCTGGAGAAGCAAAATGTAAGTACAGCACAGGCATCTGTCATTCAGACAGGGGTTACTTTCAGCTTGCCTCTGATCTAACCTCACATTGTTTTTAATGTTCAACTGTCACATCATAAAGGACTTGTATATAAGAGGGGGATTAGACAGAAAGGGCAAGTAGGACACAGGTAATTGACCAGCTGTGAGAAGCTTGTCTGCTGAATTTAAAGAACTAAGAATAAAACATCACTGCTCTTCAGTGGAAATCTGGAAGGGGAAAGCAACAGACTGTGGTTTGAACAAAACAATCAGCTTTTCAGTGAAGGACACAGGGCTGCTTTTTACTGATAAACCTTAAGGGGATTTTCTAAGATGATAGGCCTGACTGTGTCCTTCTGCAATTAAGAAAGAAATAGAGGTACATAAAATGAAGTGGGTTAAACCAGGTACATTTCTAGATAGTATGCTGTTGTAGTACTTGTTGTAGCATATAGTAATAGTAGTAGTACTGATAGGACAAATACTGGTGGAAATTAGGAACAATTTTGCCCATTATGGAAAGAATAAATAGCTTCCCTAAGGGAATTTTTAAATTATTTTGGAATTTCAAAATTCATTTGAAATAATTAGCTACCCGGTATTTTTCTCTTCACTTTGAGCTTTTTTCTACTGGTTGGTCACTTTTTAATTTTGGTTGCAATATTTTAGTGTATCGATATCTGCCTCACATACAGCTATAGCTGAATGTGGTGGAAGCTCTGCATGCAGAACTTTGGTATAAGCAACCATGAAAACTTCCCTTGAGGGCCAGAAAGCCTTATCCCATACTGGTTTTAGCTCCGTCATATATCTACATTGACTCCTAACTCAGGCAGAAAATAGGTCTTACAGTCACTGACTAAAATTTATCTGCTTTTTTGAGGTTCCAAAGCCTTTGGTATTTTGGGAGACAAGGTCCTGCTTCACATATAGAACCATAGCTCACAGGTAAAGCTGTAATTATCTTGGAGACTGAGAGATGCTTCAGTAACCAGGGACATATCTGCAGAGATGTTACACTTTTATTTCTGAAATGTCATTTTGTGGGTGGTTGACTGAGTGGGGAGGCCTTGATTTAGAAGTGAATTTAAAAATGTCAGTCAAGTAGGCACTAGGTCTTTACAAAATGCCAGGCCCCAGCTACTGAGATAAAGACCAAGTTATATTTGCTGGGCTATGTAAGTACAAAAGGAAGTGGGGTCTTTACCTCTGGAGACAAATGCACAAGCAGTGCTGTACAGTTGAATATGTTCTGGCTCTGGAATATCTGTATTGTTGCCAAGACCTGTACCAATGTCTTTCCATAAAACAGGTCCCTGCATATGGAGATCTTTAAAGCTACTTGTAAATATAAGACATCAGTCAAACAGGAAACTGCAGATGCTGTGACAATAAATGGGAAGTGTTGTGTCTCCACTAAGTCTCTGTTACAGCAAAAGTAATTAGCAAACCTGATTCCATTTTCTTTTTCCCTCAGTACCATACCTGGACAGTTGAAGGAAACCACAAAGGAAATTAAGGTATGATTCACATCCTGAGCACAGGCTGCTAATGCCATCTGAGATGTTCTAGGGTATTCTGGCTGGCCTTCAGCTGCTCAACCAGCAGTACAACTAGTTCCCTTCTTTCTTGAGTAATCTGTCAGCCCTCTTCAGATGTCAGGGATGTCCTCTTGCACCTCAGATAAAATTAAATGCCAATGTTTAGGCAACTCAGATGAGTCCTTCAGATTAAAATTTGGCAGCCATTATGTATTTCAAAAGATCGTATATTTCCTCAAAGAAGAGAAACGAGAAGCAACCAACATAAATACTTAACCCTGAAGAGGAACAGCTCACACTGAAAATAGTACATCCTAAAGCATTCAGTGCCAATCCAGCTTGCTTATAATGAAATTGAACAGATTATTAATGGTCCTACCCACTTCTGAAAATTCCATGTTATATATATTCAAAACACCTCCCACACAAAATTTTACATCTATAAGATGAAAAGCCACGCCCCAACCCCCAAAAAAGTTTGAGCCAATCAGCCATGATCGTAATTATGTGATCATGACAAATTTTTCACTATTTCACTATGAACATTCCGGTGCTGCTGACAACAACAGAGTATCTGGGAATCAGATTAATTTCAATGGCTATTTTTCACCACCGACTATAAAGGAATCCAAGATCCAAAGTTTATTGGAAGAAACAAAATAGCTCCTTTGCTGAGAATATTTATGTGTTTGTTCAGTATGATCACTCCTGAAATCACTCAAAAACAGAAAAGCAAAGAAAAAGATCATCAGCTGATTTAAAGCTATGCTGTTTTTAATAATCATTTTCAGAGAATTATTTTATCAGTAACAAAAAATTGAATCAAGGGATTAGTATCATAAAACCTGTCAAATAAATGTAAAAAGGACATAAACCTCTAAAATAGCTTTCACATAAAATCTCACCATAAGATAAAATACAGCTTTTGGGCAAAAGGAGAGTCATATCTCCAGCAACTTCCATAAATAATTCACTGCTAGCTTGTAAACAATAGAAAAGCACAGTATGAATGCCAAAGAGGGTCTTTATATGTCATAAAGCCACTCAAAAGTGCACTTGCTGCAGCAAGTCTGACTGTGAGCTTTGATGTGCTGGAAAAGAAACTGCTATGCTGAGGTCATCAGTTAGTAGAAAACAATTTCCCTCATACAGAGAAGCAGACTTACTGCTGTGCTTCTGACACAGACAGATTGGATTAAAAAAAACCCCAAGACTGCATAATGTGGGCTTGCAGGGGGAAGGAAACCTTCTACATACCTTCTAAATGACCAAAGCTGAAAGAAAAGATGTCATCTTCCTTTAAGGGCTATCAAAAGTTGACATGATAGTGTGGTGAGGTTTACACACTGCTGCAGTCACACTTAAATATGCAACTAGTTTGATTTGTGTCCTCTTTCTTAAGTAAACTGCTTCCATGGAGAACTTAAGCTGCTCTATTTGTTGTGTGTCAGTCTAAATAATTCAAGTGGCACAGATCTGGAGTTCATTTCTTATCAAGGGTATGTTTTAAAAGGTAACTGTTTTCCATTTGAAAAATCTTAACACAAGAGGAAAGCCAATGCTCCTGAAATAATATTCCTTTCATTTATAGACTGATACAGAAAGTGAATGAAAAAATTCCGTTTCCTGATAAAAGGCTATATAAATATTGAATGTGTATACCCACACTTTTAAGACCAGCCCTCTGAAGAGATCAGCACAGCTGAAACCATAACAATTACAGTAAAAATATCAGAAGAGAGAGCATGGGCACTAAGTGCCCATGAAATGTAAGCTTTAAAATTCTAGTGAAGAAGACAACAATGTGAGGATATATAGCAATTCAAGAGAATGTGATTCAAGGAGCAAAATTATGTGACAGGAAAGGAATAGATAGAAGATTATTTCTATGTTACAATTCCTAACTTCTTTCAAAATTCCTCTGCAATCCTTTGAATTTCATCTGCAATTGCTCTGACCTATTCCACCCCTCAAAATCTTATGATTTGTACTTTTTTTATATGGAAAGTCTTTCCAAAGTAAGATTTGGGCAGTTTTTCTGTGTGTAACTTTTAAATGTATTCAGAGCTAGTTCAGATTCTTGTTTGTCCATAATGGAGAAAAACATTCTCTGGCAGAGGAATTACCTTTACAAAGGGAAGGAAGAAAGAAATATTCTAATTTTGAGCAGTACAGGCAAATGTGTGGGCATCAGAGGAAGAGACACAAGCAATCATTTGCTTCGTGTCATTTGGATTAATTACCAGGTTGATATTTTAATAGAGTGATTTCAGGCAAAGCTCCAAACTTAAGGACCTTTAAAAGGATGTATTATATTAATGGACTTTAATAATAAGCATACTTCCAATGGGTCTCAAGAGTTTGTTTAAGTCATATATTGCAACCCAGAAAAAAAGTAACAGTAAATTTTTGATGCTGTCATAGGACTGAATGTGACTAGGAAATATCTCAATCCAGAACAGCACCATTTTCTCAGAACTATCATTTTGAATTCAAATCAAACTACATCTAAGTCTTTCTAGAACCTCGAATTTTTATTTCTGACATGAAAAGTAATTAAGCCATGAAGAAAATGCAAAAATAACAAAACTCACAAGAAAGTTTTATAGTTCTTATTTAAGCCAAGCAAAATGTGAAAATCCATTGTCAAATCATACAACCACTACTGAGTTGCCCACCTATAATCACTGCATTTTGTATTTATAGCTTGTCGTCCCCTCACTAATCTGATCCATCTTCAACTATAATGCCTCCCTCATAAAAAAAATTGTGTTCATTTGCAAAGGAAAGGTTCTTTGTTGGAGCCAAGATATAGACAGAGCAGCTCAGCAAACTGGCTGTCTGCTCTCTTAGTTTCCCTTGGGTCCCCAGACTAGATGGGTTTATTTTTCCCAGCTCAGCCCTTGCAAGGAAAAGGAAAGAATGTTCCTATTGACAGGAGGGTGTTTGTTCAGATGTGATGGCAGCAGGAGCACATAACACAAAAAATAAACAAGGAAAGTTTTAAATTTTAAGAGAAGCCACATTCAGCCAGTTTCTAGAAAATCCCATTCTCTATGCATCATTCTTCTCTAGCTGCACACCTGAGATCATTGATGCTGCATGTGAGCTGGTGACCACTGGAAGGGAACCCGGGGCTCATTCCTTCTGGATTCTGTTGCTCACTAGATGGTGTGTTCATTCTCACTTTTGCCTTTCACTGAAGAGAATAAGGAAGCCAGACCAGTCAGACCTCCTGTGGTCACAAGGAAAAACCTGCGTCTTTTGTTCTGAAGTCTCTGCTCCAAGATGTGATATGTCATCTGCAAGGGAACCATGACACATCATAGTCTCCAAATTTCTCTCTCTCCCAATCCCCCTCCAAAAATCATGTGCCTAAATGGCAGTAAATTTCTTTTAAAAAGCACTGTTTATTGTGTTCATTGTTTGCTGCCACTGAAGCAGCCTGCACTGTAACCCTTGATGGCAAGAGATCCATCCTGAGAGTCTTCAAATATGAAAGGTTTTAGCTGCCCTTGCCACTGGGACACCCAAGCTCCACCTCTGCCTTACAGATCCTTCAGGCTATGTACCTGTATGTACCCAGGCCTATCCACAGGGCAGATCCCAAACACATTCCTGTGAGATTAGTGCCTGTAAGGCACTGCAGCCTCTTCTGAGATAAAAGAAATTTCTTGGACTTCTCTATGCCTGTGTGAATAGACTTACAGCCCAATATCAATCCTATCAATCCTTTTAGGAATAAGAGTTTAACATTCACCCAGTCTAGCTAAGCTTGGTTTCTGGCACTTATTCATTGAGATATTTCTTTCCTCCTAGAGTTCAACTAGTGGAAAGCAGGGTCTCGTTAAAGCTTGAAGAAGACTCATAGAGTCCCATGCTTGGTGAAATGCAAGAGGAAAATTAGGTCACAAGCCAGTTTTAACAGTATCCCCTCTAATTTATTCAGCTCCATCCCAGTTTAAAGGGAGCCCTGCCTCACTGCATTATCCACTCATACCTACCACATCTCACTGCCACATTCCCATCTGCAGAGCCCAAAACCAGCCAGTCCAGCAGAAGTTAACAGCTCTTGCTGTTAACAGGAAGACAGGAAGCCAAACATAGCTAGAAACAGACTGGAAATGTTATTTCATGGCTGAAGGGTCAGTTAAGGAAAGTGATTGAGTCTGCATTTCTCTGAGAAAGTGCCTCTTCTGGAGCATGCAGTGTAGGCAGACCTATGAATTCCCTCTCTTGCACCTTCGCTACCTTCTATTATTTTCTCTGTGCCTCACAGCAACTCAAAGAGAAAAGCTGCAGATTTTAATTTACAGAGATCAGCCAGTCAGTTATAATCAGTGTAAACTTTCCTACAAGTGTTGTCTGCACCTAGTCCCATCTGTGTCTGGCACCAAAGGGACCCAAAAAAAAAATCAGAACAGCTGAACTAACTCTTTATTAAATCTATCCTCTTAAAAATCCATTACCTCCTCAATGTTGCAAAATTACTAACATTTGCATTTGCTGATTTAATCGGTCGTAAAATTACTACTTCTGTACCACAGGCAAGAAAAAAGGCAAAATGGTCCTCTGATGAGGTTCAGGTGAAATTCTTCAGCAACGGGGCTCTGCCTGGGCTTCATTTGCAATACTGTGGATATTAATGTTAAAAGATGAATGCAGGCTACAGATTGCTAATATAAGGGCTTATAAAGTTATTTGGGGGAATTAAAAGCCTATTTTATTAGACAAGAATTTGAAAAAAAAGGTGGTGTTTTAGACAATTTTATAAAGTTTGGAAGTATATTTGTTTTGTGCTTTTTAAGTATATGATTTAAGGTGAACCATAAGTGGAGCTCTTTAAAACAAAGGTCTCCGTAGGTCCATGAATTAATGAGTATAAACTGAGCATTGACATTTATCCAACAACTCCATTCAGATAAGGCTCTATTCTTCAGCAAAGTGAGAGAATTTCTTGAAGAATAATGAGTGTCAGCAAAACTGGAGTTTTCACCTGGGGAGTGATGAGATGGAGGAAATATGTTACCTAGTGTGGCTATCTGCAGTGGTAATGTTCTGAACTCTGAGACACAGGAGACAGTGTCCCACCATAACTCATTTTTTCTCTGGATGATCAACCACTTCCAAAATATTAACAGGCATTGGGGGTGAGCTTACAGGGGTGTCTATACGGTGGATAGCAATATCAGAGAAGCTCTGTATTACTGATGGCTTCATATAAACCATGAGTAATTACCACCTTTAACTCAGAGAAAAACAATAAGCCATTATTTTGCTTGACAAATATCTCTTTAACACAGCTCTGTATTCTCATTCAGAGTCAAAGATGCCAGTAAAAGTGGGTATATATATATCCTCATCCTAAAATGAATGCTTTATGGGACCTAGTTCTAGAAAAAATAAATAAAAGGCTTTTACTGATATATGTTGAATGCTGTGTGCCTTACTATATACAAGGCATATACATAAATTCAAATGTGTAGTAGGAAATGCCACCTCATGAAAATTTCAGTTTGCTCTGGGGAATAATGCAGTTTAGAGATAAGATATAGTGGCTTAATATCTGGAACAGATCTACATAAGAAAGCTTCATAATAAGGATTTATTTTTGCATTTATTCATCAGACGGATAATAGGTGGATTCCTTTTCCCCTGTCAAATGTACTTTGTGCAGAAATAGACAGGGCATTCTATTAGTTTATTTTACATTCATTTTGATAATGTAGTTTAAATAAAGATGTAACACTCTAAATAGCACTGGCAGCAAGCAACCCTCCTCAAAGGCTACCCCATGTACTCTAATAGTTTCAGGGGCATGTTGCTCCAACACTTTGAGGACTTCCACCATATCATTTCTGAAGAAGCTTCCTCCTCCTGCCTGTCTGCTCTGTGCATCACTGAAACCTCTCCTCAGTAGCACCATCAAAAGTAAATGTTTCAGGATAAGGACCTGCTGTGGGCAAAGCAGTTTCAGCTTGGGGAATTGCACTTAATATAATTTATTGCCAATTAACATCAATTTTTAATTACTGATTCAAGTATTAAGAAAAACAATTAAACAAACACTGAGGGAAAAAAATCACTCATTCCTATCTCTGCTTTCAGTTTCAGACCAATGGCTCTTTTCCTGCCTTCCCTTGTCCTCACAGTCCATGCTGCCTTTGAAGAGAGACAGTGGGTTGCCCAGGAAACTTCTGGCCCTACACAGACGTTTCCTGCTGCTCCTCCTTCCTCTCTCGTCCTAAAATCGTTGAAGAATCACAGAATGGTTTGAGTTGGAAGGAACTCAAAGATCATCTAGTTCCAACCTCCCTGTCATGGGCAGGAGCAGCTTCCACTGGATCAGGTCCATCCAGCCTGGCCTTGAACGCCCAAGGATGGGACATCCACAAGTGCTCTGGGCAACATGTTCCAGTGTCTCACCATAGTCACAGTAAAGAATTTCCTCCCAATATCTAATCTAAACCTGCCCTCTTTCAGTTTAAAGAAATTTCTCCTTCTACTATCCCTACATACCTTTGTAAAAAGTCCCTCTCCAGCATTTTTGTAACCCCCTTCAGCTACTGAAAGGCCTCAGTAAAGTCTTCCCTGAGCTTTCTCTTCTCCAGGCTGAGCAACCCCAAATCCCCTGCTCTGGTTTCTCACTGCCCTTCTGCTCCAGCATGGGTCTCATTGGGCTGCAGCCCCTCAGGGATGTCCCTGACCCCGTGTGCCACAGTCCCCCAGTCCCCCAGAGTGTCCCAGCTGCAGCCAGGGTTTCTCAGGGGATTCTCCTCCTTCCAGTGGTGTCTCCAGCCACGTTCCCAGCACTGTCCTCCACCCACCTGCCCCATTTGTCCTTCCCAACTCACGCCTGTCTCACTCCCAGCCATGGTCCTGTAGGTTCTTTGGCAGGCACAGACCCCCCACCCCAACACTCCCCTGCCTACAGATACTGTGTCTCTCACATGGCTGGCTCTGAGAACAAGGTCCCAGAAGTTCTTTACTCAAAGTTTTGGTTTTCCACTCAACAGGCTAAGCATACTTTTGAAATAGTTTTGCACAGCCAAGGATCTTCAGGCAAGAAAACGTGTTTTGATAATCTGTCTCTTCATCATTCCGTTTGCTGTTTTTGCATATGGCCTTCAGCAAAGTACATACATTTCCTAGCTATTCCTCAGAACTGTTCTTCCGTATTTCAGTTCATGAAATTTGATAGGTTGAGATCATCTTGTTTTGTTTTGCATTTTTTATAGGTAGCCTACATACCATTTTATAAACAGAGGTTTTGATGACTTTGCGAAATCCACTAATATTTTCAATTGAAATGTTTTCTGGGCTTCTTCACAACAAACAATTTTAAAATGCACCTACCATAATTAAATTGATTGTGAATGTGACTTTCAGAAATGTTTCCTAATTTTAAATTTTTTGGAGCAACTTGTAGAAGAGATGCTAACATTTTTAAATCTGGATCTCTGTTACAGAGGCTACCACAAGGAGGACATGCTTACTTTTCCTCAGTTGTCACCAGCCACTAAAACCTGGTAATTTTCTTACATATGACACAACAAGACAACATCAGAAAATGTTTAGATTTTATCTTTTTATGGATTGATTTTTTCAATCTGGGATGCGAGTCTTTCCAAATATTACAATTGCCCTTTAATTTCTCCTCTGCCTAAATGACCAGCAACTGTGTTTGATGGTTTTAGTGAAAGACAGCTCCAGCAGTGCTAACACTACAACATTTCTAGTACTCATAAAGAGAAAACAGTTTAGCACAAAACATTCAAAATTAACTAAGGAAATAATGTGCATATATTCATTTTCTTTGTGCCTCAATTGCTTTTCTGCAGAAGCCTTGAAAGGATTATCATTTCACTCACCTCTCTGCAGAGCAGAAAGCTCAGTTCCACACTGCACAACAGCTGTGTTTGCACAAAGGTAAGGAGGGTGTCTCCTTTATTCTGAATAGCTGCTTATGTTCCCTTACAGTAGTAAATAAGTTTCATGCTGCCACTACAATATAACAGGAAGTAGTGAGAAGGACAAGCAGTGGAGGATTTAATTTATTTCTAATTTAGTTCATTGTGTACGCACATTAGATGGCCTCTTTAAACTTGAGAAATGATCACATCAAAATTTTAAGATCCATACAAATAAGAGACAAGGATGGAACAAATTGCATGTAAAAATATGATTTACGCCAGGAAAGCAGAATCATGCTTATATGTATGTATAAAAATAGGTGCTATTAAAATCATACTAGAATAATAGCATAACTCCTGAAATAATGTTATATTAATGTAATCAAATTAATACAACAAATTTTATTTAGATGCGTATTTCTAATTTATGTCATTGAAAACTCCTGTAAAAAGTGTCAATTTCACATTTTCATTGTTATTAATAATTATTCCATGTGAAAAAAAGTATCTGTGCTTCAAGTTTAATGCTTAAAATAAGTAATGGTTTCAGACTGTAGTATAGGAATAACTCCCTCTTTCCTGAGTAGTTGTGCCCTTCAGTGGATTCTCTAACAAGAGAAGAGTTGTTTTGCTGAGTTGGAGTTGGTGAAGAGTATTCCTATTTACAGTTTGATTGACTTGCAATGAAGAGAATCTCTGACTTCTTTCTGCAACTTCATTATTTTGAAAGACAAAAGTCTGTTCACCTAAAACTTCAGCAGGTGTGCTTAGAGAAGTAAAATTAATTCTTACAAGGAAATTTACAGACATCAGTCTAAGAACCATACCTGGGACTAATTCCAGAACAGTCCAGAGTTTTCTTTGTCTTAGCTCCCTCAAACCTGCCACCTTGTCAATGAAGGAGGTTGCCCTGGGAGCTCAGCAATTCCTTTTGATTCTGCTGATGGGCTGCCAGAAAAACTGCTGCAAATCACACAGAGTCTATAAGAAGCAGTGTGAGCCTGCAGAGTTTTGCAGCCAAAGTTCAAAAGTAATATTAGCAAAAATATTGAGGAATGATGAAGGATGTGAGACATTTCTCTCACACAGCACCGCTCACGTCTGGAGAGTGGGACTTGTAACAATCCTGTATTGTCCATTGAGTGAATCTGGGTTGGATTACAGACAGCTCTTTTGTGATCTTTTTTGAGTCTTTGGCTGCTCTCCTACGTTTCTTAGTGTATTTCAATATACAGCTCTCATTTTCCATAACCCATCACAAATGGGTAAAATGTTATCCTTAAAAACTACTATTTTGCACCTGTGTCATCATATTAGTAGCTGGCTTCTGAGTTTTCAACTTGGTTACTGTAATACTTCATAGTTACAAATCAAAATTCAGCCCTAAGTTACAACTGATTTGAAATCAGGTAGTGCTTTTCTGAACAGGCAAATAGATGAGCTTGGCATTGCTGTTGACTCCTGAACCAGGACCAAAAGTTGAGTCCATTCTTTATGAGCATCAATCAGTGCAACAAAGATGTCTCTTACAGTGGGACCCCTTACAACATGAATGGACCACAGGAAAAGTTCACTCCTTAGATCTGAACCTGGTGTTCAGCCCACAGTCATGAAGCCTCTCCTCAAGGAGGCTCCACGCTGAAGCGAGAGGAGCGTATGAGGAGTCCTCCTCCTCCAGAGGAAGCAGCAGCAGAAATAACAGGTACTAAACTAACCACAGCCCCATTTCCCATCCCCCAATGCCACTGGGAAGGAGGAGCTACACAAAATCAGAAGTGAAGTCGGGGAAGAGGTGAAGAGGTGAAAGAAGGTATTTTTAGGATGGTGAAGAGGTGAAAGAAGGTATTTTTAGGATTTGGTTTTAGTTCTCATTAACATACTCTTATTGAATTGACAATAAATTAAATTAATTTCCCCAAATCAAGTCTGTTCTGCCCATGACAGTAACTGATAACTGATCTCTCCCCATTCTTCTTTCAATCTACAAGTCTTTCATTATATTTTCTGTCATGTGTCCTGCTGAGGAAAGGAGTGAAAGAGCAGCTTTGGCAGCAACCTGCCACCCAGCCAAGGGCAACACTCCATATTCAGGAATCAAAGGAAGTAAAATATGGTTTGTAATTTGAATTACTATAATTTCATGCAGGGCTTTTTTCAGGATTTTTTTGGGGCAAGAGAAACATTTGACTTCAAAACCTGTGTCGGGAGTGTTTCAGCATACTGTTGATCTGCATCATTAATTGCAGGGGAACTGAATGTGCAGGCATATTATATTCATCAGTTTTTTAACAAAATTGTGTACAATGCTATCTGCTCCCTTTAGTCAAGTTCTGCTAGCCTGTTTTGGGTCATCCAGGTTCATGGGGCAAAGGTACCATGCAGCGGTTGCTGCATCACTCAAAGGCAACAAAGTTGAGAGGAGAGAAAAAAGACTGTGGCAGCATGGAATGACTGAACACTCAGCTCTCATAGCATCAGGACAAAGGAAAAAATGATAGGAGACAGAAGGGATGAGAAAGAACCTCACAGTGTGTGTGCTGCAGAAAAAGGAAAAAAGCAAGAAGGAAGGAAAAAAACTGTAAGTTAAACTGATTTTGACAATGGCATATTCAAGGAAAAGGACCAGAGAGGAGATAAAGGCAGGAAAAAAGTTTTATGTTGTTCCATCAAGAGAAATATCTTCAGGAAATTTCAAGACTATAACACTATCCTAGAAAAGCTTTAGAAACTGTAGAAAGGAAAAGGTCAAAAATTCACACAGTTTGTTTATTGAAGAAACTGCGGGATATTATAGGATCACAACCATGTTGTGCTCAGTAGAAAAAAAAAGTAATGTAAAAGAGACTGAAGATACATTTTTAACAGCACAGCCTGCCTACTAATGCTTTAAAATTAAAATGCTGATATTCATGAAATAATTTCTCTAAGAGCTGAAGTGCCATCAAACACAATACACAGATGAAACTACTGGAAATTATGATCTCTGCTTTTCCGCTTAGGACTAGGTTGGACAGAGGAGAACCTGGAAAGGCTTGCCATGCCTGTCATGTCCATTTTGGAACTGTGCCTGCCTCAACAGCATCAGAACTCTATTCCCACTAGAGCACACCTATGAGTTCTCCAATACCCCCACCTTCAGACAGACTATGGAAAGCCTTAGTTTATTTGTCTCTACTTTTTCCAGTTAAGGTGACAATGCTTTCCATTTCACTTAGTTAATAATCAATGTTTAATTTGATTAAAAGCTTAAGGATTCAATTGTGTTTATTAAATAATTCCTTATTTTGGTCAGTTTTGTTTCTTTAATGAGGTAATATTCTATAGTTAAATCACTTAATGCAGAAAGCTGCCATACAATTAATAAGACCACAGTCCAAAATGACTCAGAATAATGAATCCAAGCAAGACCCGGATAATTAAAAATGCTCATGACTAAAATCTGTGACATATTTCCTAACCTCAAGGATGATCTTTCCAGCTACACACTGCAACAGGCTCTCTGTGTGACCTTGGGCAAGGTACAGAATCTTGCTGAGACAAACTTCCTTATCTTTGTTTTGACAAGGTCTTCAAGTCAGCACGTAGGGGCAAGGAGTGGCACTCACTCTTTACATGCATAGTGCTTAGTAAGAAGGGATTTTCTTGGTACTGTCAGAAGATAAATAATAAGAGTTAGGGAAGAAAAGGAAACCACACCTTCCTCACTATCCTTCAAGGATGGCTGGTTAGGGAAGTATGAAAAGACCAGGCAAGGACTGTGTGGTCACTCTGCCTCTGTCTCACCCCAACAAAGAGCACTTTGATGGAATTCATGAGATGTATCCTGGTGTTTAATAGCTCACATTCTCAGCGGGTTTTGAACCCAACTTCACATGTGATCATCACAACTTCCCCTGCAAGGACTGCTGCAATTTAATTACACACAGTGTAAAAAGGTACTTCCATTTGCTTATTTTCCCTCTTTAGCTGCTATTTTTAATTCACACCCATCATATAAAGGTAAACCATGCAGTTTGCACTATGAAGGCAAAGAAATAAACTTGCTCCATTCTTTTCCATTACATTTATTATTTAACATTAAAATATATATATATCATATCATCCTGAGTCATCTCCTTCCCAACATGTTCAAGTTTTTCCTGGAAAGAAACCATTCTACCACTGTGATAAAATTCCCTTGAGTTTTTTGTTTAAATTTCCCTTTTTCAAGAAACATAAACACAAACTATACACAGTGCTTAAGATGTGGTACACCACACATCAAATGGCTTAATCAAATTTTATATTTTGTTCTCATTTCATTTCCTAATCATTCTTATCAAACTTTATGCTCCTTTGACCACTGCTGAGAATTTAACTGATGTTTTAATAGCACCAGCTACAGTAATTTCAATATCTCTCTCCTGAGAGGCAATAGCTAATTTAGAAACCATCATTCTGTATGTACAATTAAGGATGTGTTTCTCCATGTGCATCTCTTTGCATATATTGACCTTGAATTTCATCTGCTGTTTTACTGTCCAGCCATTCAGTATCATGAAATCCTCCCATAATTCTTTTGCACTCAATTTGAGAGTTGACTGCCTTAAGTAATATCTCATCAGCAGCAAATTTTGTCACCCTGTATTTACTTTCTTTTCTAGGTCACTTATGAATATATGGAACAGCTAAACTTCCTGAAATGCAGCATCCATTGTAATTCCTCTGCTTATCTGTACCTTTTGTTTCCCTTGACGTAATCATATAACCACATTTTCCTATCTCTGCTTTTTCTATCAATTTTGCTTTTATTAAGCCATAAGAGAAAATTATCTTCAATCTCAAGACAGCTTAGTTTTCTTAAACCTTTTTGATGAAGGATCATGTCAAAAGCTATTTGGAAATCCAAGCAGACCAGCTTGGTAATTATATTCATATATCACTGACTCCTTCAAAGAGCTCTGGGTTATTTTTGAGGCATTTCTTCCCTGTATGAAACTTTGCTAATTCTTTGCCATGTGTCATATTCTTGTATCTATACAAGAAAGACTGCATTTTGAATTCTATTTACCTAAGTCAGATGTTTATTATGCTCTTATATCAAGGTCTAGTCTGTAGTCCTCTACATTGCCTTTGTCATTTGCTACTTTATAGCTCTTTAGGGTAGGAAATTATTTAGTCAAATATACGACTGTTGTGATTGATTCTCAATTTAATTTCAAATTTCTGTTCAAATGCTTGAAAGAATATCATCTGGGATTTTTTATTTATTCCTGATCATTTTACCTATTTGTCTAAAATTTTTTCAGTTTGAAAAATTCAACCTGACACTTCATTTTGAGAAGGTTTCTCATATTCTTTCTTTGCAAGAAATTCCCTGTGTATTCTTGTAGAAAACATAAAGGCAAATAACTAATTTGTCTTTTCTGCTATAGGCTGACCATTTATGCCCTGAAAATCTGTCTGTCCTACAAGTGCTCTGATAAGCTTCATTTTGATCAATTTGAAGAGGGAAAAAAAAAAAAAAAAAAGCTGCATATTTCACCCTGGGCAGCTCATTCAAAATCTTCTCTTTTATTCCGCTTTTGCTTTTTTTGCTTGTGTTTTTAATCTGGTTTAATTCCTGCTATTTTCTACACACCTCTGCTGTTCAGCTGTATTTGGGGAGTTTTTGGCCTTTTCAAATACTTTTTGATACTCACAGAATACAGTTGGTATCTCTGACTGTCTTTTAGCATCACCATACCAACTGCAAGGCTTTTAACCTTTTGCCTGTAGCTTTTAATCTCCTTCTACCAGGCTACTTCCATTTTCAGTAACATTCATTAATGTATAAACTATAATGCCTCTCATTCCTCAGCTGGTGTTCAAAATTGAGAAATATTGTGTGCGGTTATTCTCAGAGAGAAACGGAAAGTTTCTAACCAGGCAGAAGCCTGAGAAACTGTTGAGAAGAATGCAAATAAAGTTCTTTATCTCTCTTGTTGTTTACATTGTTTATAGTTAGGTTTTACTACTGTACATCATTCACTGCACACCAAAAGTGCAAGATGTTTTCACTTCAAGACCAATAGAGCTGGTCTGCATGAAGCTCTGTATAAAAGAGCGATGTATTTTGAAATAAATCAGTTATACTCTCAGCCTTCCGAACAAAGTCTATTCATTCCCGTCCTGCCTCAACAGCGTCAATTGTGAGCGCCTTATTTTGACTGAATCTGGAAGAGGCCCAACAGGCCTGGCTGGGGTGGAGAGGAGCATCTCAGCCATGCTGTGACACCTGTCCTAAACAAGTGCTACTGGCCAGGTTACCATGCAAGATGCCTGGAAGGAGATGGCAGAAGTAACCCAGTACTTACAGGAGTGTAGTGCTTTTCTGAATGAGCAACTGGAGCCCTGGCAATATATGTGAGAGCATTCAAACTCTGTCTAAGTACCCAAATCTCACAACCTGGGATTCATCTCCTTGGAAGTTACTTGGCAATCTGAAAGATGTATGTGCCAAAGAGGCATTTGACAATACCTGGTTTTCCTGTCTACCTGGCAATGATACAACAAGATGCAATAGTTGGAAATCAAAGTTAACAAAACATTATGGCAAAATTTCTGAGCTGTACTCAGAAATATAGTGTTGCAGTGAATATGTTGACTTTGGACAATTTTAAGTTTAAATGGGATTGTAACAGGCTATTGCCTTCAGATCCACAGCCCTGCTTTTCAAGCAGGGGCCTGACAGACCATGCACCACCCCCAGAGGTGCACCAGTGTCCCCACTGTCCCAGGTTCTCAGTGAGCTGCTGCTTGCATTATCAAGCCTTGAGCACTGTGACAAGTCATAAAAGTTCTTGGCTTTCTGATAGTCAGTATGTCTTACAGCTCATTCCAAACTGCCCAAAAAAGGAGGGCGATTGTCCAAAACAGTCAGGCTGGGCATATCCACATTACTTGCAAGGAAGATTCCTCCCTTCAGAGTAGTCTGAGGGCAGCATGATGTGCCCTGGATCATCTCTTAAGATCTGATACTTGCTGAGTCTATCAATATTACGTATCAAAGAGATGGCAGTGGACAATTCTTATTAAATTTTCTCTTTAATAGTCTGAAAAAACATCTTCCTAATATTTTATTGCACGGGTCACTAAGGAAATAACTGCTATCAAGATGATCACAATTAAAGCAATAAAATTACTGATGAGACAAAGAAACCATGGCAGTTATTTTTATATGGTATATAAAAATATCAGCTGCTACAGAATTTTCTGTAGTGCTGACAAACTGATTCTTACCTTCTCTGGTGTGAGAGCATCAGCACATTTTGTTTCTATCTTTCAGGTCATTCTTCCTTCCAGAAGAGCTGCTATTTATTGACAGCAGTTATTCAAAACATTTTTCTCATGCCATTTATATTGGAGTTTTACTTTTGTGTGGCTTTCTAGATGCCCAAGATCTGTTAGCTAATGCTCATGGAGTGCTGTATTGTGGGTGGCCATAGGCTAAATGCTTCTTTAAAAACTTCTCATGACTCTAGTTGAATGAGTGTTTAGCGTTTTAGAAAATTTCTGATGGTTTCTAAATAATTTCTGATTCCAGAACTCACTGAAACTTTCTTTTCCATCCTAAAAGTTTAACAGAAGGTGTCTTCAAGGAAAAAAAAAGAAATCCATGGGAAGGACCCGGAAAGTTTTCAGAAAATAAGACTTTGGCTGCTGATGGAAAAAAAAAGTGGATGCCCAAGTACTGGCTTGAAGTCAAAGACTTTGTTTAAGGGTGAGAAATTGGAATTTCAAATTACACAAATTTAAATTAGTGCTTGGGTTGTATGAGCATTTCAGTCCCATCTCTATCAGGTAGATCGAAATTTTCAAAAATCTAGAGAAAAAGGATAAAAAAGCCTTACATGCATGAGCCTTACATTTCAGTCAGCATTTTGAAGACCATTTGACCTGTAGAATTGAGGCCATGACAGATGGTGGGTTTGTCTGTGTGTTACAGAGACTCTTAGTATTTTGAGAAGGAGGAGATTATTTTCTCTCTTAACAAAAACAAAATTAAAATATGTCTCTGAAGACTGTTGCCCTTACAGGAGAGGTATGTGCTTTGAAGTGTCATACTTTTGCATAGTCTTGATAATCAGTAATGAAGAGAGAGCACAAGATTACAAAACAACATAATCAAGTGATATTAATGAATATTTCAACCCACAGACATTTCAAAGTTTTAATTAAAATTAGTAGTTATTGGTATTGTAATATGTTCAAGAACATACAGGCAAGTAATCACAGACCTCCCAAATGGGCTACATTACACATGCAATTAATTATGGAAGATGTTGCTGCTCAAACCACCCTGGGATGTCTGAGATTTAAAGCAAGTGCTCAAGCATTTCAGTACAGAAGGCAGCTCCACTAACACAGCCAGCACATTAACTATTACACTTAAACCAGATGCTGCATTGCTGCGATATGGCTCAGATCTGTTCTGCTAGCAACAATTTTTACTCATCTTTTTAATAGCATAAATACTTCTTCTTTTGCCTAAAGTAAAAGCTGGTATTTTTAAACACAGGCTGTGAGAGCTTGCAGGACAAAAAAAACCCACACCTACAGAGATGTTCTTTTCACAATATGCCCTCCACACTGCAGGAGAAGAAAAGTTTAATCAAAGTACAATACTCATTCTTACTTTTCTTTCTCTTTGACACTGCCTCCACCCAGTGCTCCCACTCTGATGTCCTTTCATAATTCTTCAGGTTTTCTGAAGTTAATTTTTTCACCTAGGAGCAGGTCTGAAGGCTCCTCACCTTAATATGAGGGTTTGTGATAGTACCTCAAACTCACAGTAAAATGGTTTAATTTAAACCATGAAGGAGTTGTTTAGAAACTGCCCTGAGTATACTTTGACCTACTGCTACCTGTGAGCCTGAATACACATTTTAAAAGATCTTCCATGTCCCTCAGTGAAATTAAATCATTAATCTGAGAACTGAATCTCATTCTGAGCTACTGTGAATAAACCTCTCTGTCAATTCAATCCACCCAAAGCTTACTGTTAGGAAAAGTGAGAGTCTAAGAGCATTCAATCTTGTTTATAGATTTGAGGCTTCATGCACAGCAGGATCAAATATACTTAAAAATAAATGGGAGTGGGGAGGAAGAATGGAGCTTTTCTGTGACTTTTCAAACTCTTTTCCAGAAGGCAAATGCTCCACTCAACTTGGCAGGTGCCTATCTCCAAATGGGCCCCTAAACATTTTCCAGATTCCTTGCTGGATAAAAAAATTCTAAGTGATTTCTGAGACTGTTGCTATTGATAGGAGTTCTGCTGCAGAAGGGGAGGGGAATATTAGACCTAAGACCTTTCCTCTACTTCCAGATTCAAAATGTTACTCATGTAAATCTGATAGTGCTGGAGGGTTGTTATTTCCTGTTATTTCCATAAGAAATTGAATGGATATAGGTGTGACTTTGCATAAAGCAGCAATATCCTATAAGCTTATCCAGGCTAATTTTCTGCTACAGGATTGTGGCCACCATGGATCTCAGCAGCTGTTTTACAGGACAAGGTGACTTAACTATGATTGTCAAGGAGGAAGCAATAACCTAGTTTGGAACATTTATCAAGGCTTTTATATGATATTAAAACTGAATTGTAAGACATTTAAAGTCTTGTTCAGTGAGATGTCTGAGCTCTTAGCTGTCACAAATAATGGGATAAAAATCCAAAGAGACAATATAATAAAAAGAGATGTGATCTACTAAAAATATTGTCCTATCTCTTTGCCAGCTTGAGAAATACACAAAATTTTAGGCGAAGCAGTATGAGACATACAGCATCCCAGCAATTTTATTCTGTGCAGTCCTTTGGGGTAAGATGCTGCAGTTATGCTTTGTAGAAAATCTGTGTGTTCAGCTCAGATCAGCAACCACTTTCTTCCAAAAATGCAAGGTACCTCTGAGCAAGAGAGAGAGGCAAATTCTCCAGTGTTTTGAACCCTGAATCATAAGCTCACTGATTTTCCCTCTAACCCCTGAGAATACAAAGTTATTATTATCCACAAAAATGTATGTCAAACTCATCCTATTGAGACTCAGATTGCTTGTGAATTCTGGGTTTCTTAAGGAAATATCACAGAGGGAAATGGCAGAGTACCACTGCAACCGAGCTTCTGCTGTCTGTAGCAGAGAAGAGCTGTCCATACTTTGAAGTGCATGCTGAAGGCCATAGTCCTCTGGACAGAGCTGCATGGACCTTGGGGGCCACCTTTCAAAAATTGATGGCTAAGCTTCAGCTCCTAAGCACATGTCTATTTTCCTAAATAAACAAATTGATGCTTTCATAAAAGCTTTTTATTTCTCAAGAACTGTTGACATTGTCAGTGACACTGCACGTGTGAAAAACACATGTTCTCTTTCAGCATGTGTTTTTCACTCCCCCTTTACTTTCAGATTTTTATACTGCAATTGACTCAATAGAGGTACAGAAACATCAGTATTTGCAGTTACTTGCAGTTTCAGAAACTATATTCCTTATACACACTGATATTCACTCATTTTGCAGCTCACTGTATCACCTCCTCACTTTCAAAAGACAAAGATAAGATTCCAACTAGAAGGTTATGAGGCCAAATAGGAAAATATAATTTCAGCTTTGGTCTAAAGTTCAGCTGGAATATTTTTTGTCCTTTTTTCCATAATTACTACTATTGCACCGTGTATTAATGAAGAAACATATAAAGTGCACAATTACCCTTCATCTCATATAAGAAATTGAAGTTTAAATGGAAAATAGGCAAAACATAGACACCAGGCAGTATCTGGCTTATTTGCTCCCTCTTAAAAACAATGGACTAGTGGCTCCATGAAGATGGAGTTGACATTAATGGAAAGGTCAAATTCCATGCAGGAATTTGTCACTTTAAAAACTCTGAGATAACTAAGTAGTACAAGTGAAGGCAAGAGAACAGTCAGGGATCAGCATCCTTGGAGTATTTAGGGGGAATAACCCAGAAGGAACATTGTCAACATTAACTTGACATTGCCTTCCTTAAAGAGCAAGACATAATAGCATTCTTTCAATCATACTAACTTTTGAAACTCCTGGGAGCTATTTTAGTGGAGATTTGAGATATACTAGGCTGAGGTAGTTACAAGGCATAATTTAAGTGAGGTTGTCTGTGTCATACAAGTTTTTCAGCTTTCAGAGTTCAGTGGAAAGAATTCAGATGAAAGCATGAACAAGCTAAACTGATACAGAGTGCTTAACAATAACTTTTTTTTTCCATGCAAATGGTCCTTAGCAATATTTGCTTTACAGTATTTCTGCTCAAATGAGAGTTCTCCATTTTCATTTAACACAGGATATCTCAATGCTGAGTTCATTGTTACTAGAATAAACTCAAGGCAAGCTGGAGAACTCAAATAAAAGATGCCATTATTAAAGGTCAAGCTTTTAATTTTTGAAAAACTGAAGAACCACACTCGTATAAAATGCAAAGTATTTCCCCTACTGATATGGAGAATTATCATTTTTCACACAGTTTTCTTAAAAGGGCAGATACCTGACATTTATCATTAAAAACAAACTAAGTACCAGTGCACTAGGGAATAGACACAGCCTGAGTCTTTCTATGTCTCTGTTTCTTATCACCTGATGCTGTAAAAAAAATCTGTTGGGATTAAAACACAAAAGGAGACTGATTGACACTGAAAACAAGAAATGTAACCCTGTGTGTTTGTTCATCAGGCAAAACAAAAAAAAAAAAAAAAAAAAAACACAAAAAGAAAAAATATGCTTGGGATTAATTTTGGAACATATAAATCATCAAAAAATCATGACCTGTTTTGTGAGCATGTATTTCAGCTGACAGCCTGCACCAGTGAAACCAATGGCAAAAGACAGTGCAAGCAATCCCCATGGACCTTCCCTTTAGGAGATGCAGGTGGAGTGTTGAAATGCCTCAGGGAAAAGAGAGTGACTGCCTGTGAGCCTCTCCTGCCCTGCCTGAGCATCCTACCACCAGCTGGAGGGAAATGCCACTACTGTTTCTGGAATGCTGCTTAAGTGATGATGCTCCAAACAGGATTTAAGCATTTTGCCTTTCTAAGAGAACAGACTCTGCTAACCATGGCATTTCACAACCATAGATTGACAGTTCAATTGACAATTCATGGCAACACAGCATTCAATAATGACACTCTAAAACCAACTTTGGAAAGGAGTTGCAGTTTTCAGGGTCTGACACAGCATGCAATGCCACTGAAACATCCTTTTTTTTCCACTGCTCCTGGGTCATTCAGGAATCAAAAATGTTGAACGTCCCTCATTTTTATTATGAGGGTTTTTATAACCCTTACAATGTAAAAAAAAATTGTACAAATGTCTTGTCCATGTGTTAATGGCTATCATTACCCAAGAACTTTCTATCAGAATAACAAACAGAAATAATCCTTATGGACTGTCATCATCAGTGTTGGTACCACTAAGCTTGCAAAAGAGCATAAAATGACTGGCAGAATAGGAAAAATGTCTGGCAGAATAGGAAAAAACATTGCCATATATTAACTAGTTCCATATTTTTAAAAGTTCACCAGCAACCTTAATACATGGATTTTCTGACTGGTTTAAATAACTAAAATTTCACAGCTCCATTACATTCTTTATTAATTTTACTGAATTCTGGTAGCATTCCTTTTTCAACAGTGGAAAGCAGTTCCCTCCATCTCTCTCTGTCCTTATCCTGTGGCAGCCAATACTGATGATGATTTGTGTCTGTAGCTCACAACACATGGGAAACTGGACACCTGAGTAACCTTCTTTAACAGAGAAAGTTAAGGAAAAAAAAAAAGGTGTTATAAATAGATGGTATGGCTCTGAAGTGTGTGGATAACAGCTGAGAATGAAATGTTTGACAGCACCCAGCACATGGATCTATAACATCCCTGAATCCTCTATTTAACTGAAAAATATTGGGCTATTAACATCAGGGAACTTTGGCACTGAACAGAAGGGATATTCTAATCTCTTTTCAGTAGAGGAAATATCCTCATATGTTCATTTAATTACATGTCTAAAAGCTTAGGTTAGGCCAGACTTTAGAAATTAACTAAATAAAGTTAGCTTAAGTTTCCAGGAGATTCACAACTTTATCTTCTTCAGCATCTCCTCATTGCATGTACTTGCCCATTTTATTTAGTATAACAAGTACATGATGCTGCTTAACAAGAACTGGTGCTAATCCTATGCAGTCCTTACTGAATCTATCTGTGGTGTGAAAGACACACTAACATCCTTGAGAGGCCAGACTTTACTTGCTTTTCTCCCCTCATTTACCTTTTAGTGATGGACAATGGCAAAAGCAGGCACCCTAGGATCATGTTCTCAAAACTGCCCAGTGTTCACAAGTGCCTTTTGTTAAGACCACAGCTTCACAGCTTAGCTGAAACTGCTGGGACAGCACCTGACATTCATTCTGGAGCAAATATTTCAGCTTCTTTATCCACATAGGCCTTTTTTTCTGGAAAAAAAAACCTAAAGACGGCAAAATCAGGACAAAAAATACTACACCAAACAGTTCTCCATGTCCAGCTTCTTTTGCTGCAAAAGCCTTCCAGAAAAATCACAGAGCATTTCAGAAGGATTAATTTTCTAAAAAGAAAAGCTGCAGATCTAAAGCACTAATTCAACCCAATAAAGCAAAATCTAGTCCACAGTCTAATTCCTTTACTTTCAAGAGAGTTGGGCCTATGAAAACTATACCAAAAACAGAAACAAAGAGAAAAGAAAGCCCAGAAACTACTGAGCACCCTTCTTTCTCTAGTCTAATAGAGAAAGTTTTAAATGACAGTAAATTGGACCATCATATTCACCAGCTTCAGACATTGTCAAGCATGAGCAATGAGGGGTCAGAAATAGCAGGGTAAATGCCCACCAGCAATAGGACATACAGCCCCTGATTTTCTTATGCTTCACCAGTTCAGATCCATTGTGATAAGTCCTACTAACAGCTACTGATTTATGGCAGAGCAGTTGGAAGCTGGATCAGCCTCAAACTGGGGCTCAGCACAAAGTTACTCTGCACTGTTCACACTGGCCAAAGAGGCAGGCCTTGAATTGAAGAAAAATGTTGACAGGTGAAAGATCTGAGGGGACTGCAGGAGAAGGAAGAGATTCTTAATTTAATCAATATTGGATTAATGTCCAGATGTCCCAAATTAATCACTAAGGCATTGCATTATACCATCCAAAAGTTCTGCTTTTGGAGAGCTAACATTTTTGAGAGGGAGAGGAGGAAGGGCAACAAGCTTTTCTGTGAATTCTGAACCTTCCTGCTTTAAAACTGGTAACACCTGGCTTGTTTCTGAATTAACTCACCTTTATAGTGTCTCCATTTATTGCCTTGTATAATGTTTATATAGTTTAATCAAACAATAAACTGACTAGGAACTGAATCTGCTGTAGTCAAAAACATACAAACCTTCTTTTGGACTGCAACTTTTTAGACCATTTTCCCTTCCTTCTGTGAACTAGGATGCAGATCTAACAAGCCAAGTCTTTCTGGAAGGAAGTACATTGAAGCCTGTAATTCTGTCAGGCATTGGCAGCAGCTGCATTTGCTGTCAGAAACACCAAGGTCTCTGAGGTCCATCTGTTGCTCTGTTCAGTCTCCATGGACACTGACTTGCTAAGATGAAGCTCATGAAGTGATTAATTTTTAGGGGCATTTAGTACTGGCTCGTTATTTCGTGCTCCCTGCTGTTTCCACTAGTTCAGAGAGAAGGGTTTGACCCTGCTCAGTGTATCCATCAGAGTTTGATCTCTCAGAAAAGTACTGTGGTCTAAAGAAAATATGGCTCTGCAGTGCTGCTGATGCGTATGCTGATCCTCTGTACCACTGGTACTGACAAATCTGATTCAAAAAATGAATACTTCATAGCATGAAATAACCCAGGGACCTTTGTGGATCTCAGGCATCTTTACAGCTATTATACAGCTCGACTCACTCTCTCTAAGCACACACAGAGAACGGCAGTGTAAGTACTGTGCTAGAAGCAAAGCTAACAGTATCCATGGGGATTTTTAACAGCTACATTCAAGGGAATAGTCTATGAATTCACATCTGAGACTTTCCCTGGTTTTTATTTAACTCCTACACAGTCAAACTTCAGCTGAAAATAACATGACAAATCTAATCAGTGCAAATCTGTCCCAGCTGAAGAAGTTTTCTCCTTCGACAGGTCAGAAGATATTGAGGAGGTTTAAAAGTTTGCCCTGGAAAATAAACCCAGCCCATGACATCGTTTGTTTCTTCATATAAAACACACACACACACACACACACACACACACACACAAACCAAGGAACCTGCAGAAGTCTTATCTAGCTAGATAGTCCTCTAACAGGAAAACCATATTGCTGTATGAGTAATTGCTCTGAAATAATATGAATCAATGCCACTGCAAGAGCATTGAAGACCTGGCTACAGGACAGCAACTGTGGGTAATGAAAAGAAGAAGAATTGAGGAAGAATTTACAACTCACTGGAGAACATGGATATTTTCCCTATTCCTATATTATTTTTTCAACAGCAAACATGATTAAGTAGGGAAAATCATGTAAAATCAAGGTGGGGTGGAGCACTTAGGAATTACCTGTATCTGCATTGGTATTTCAAATTTTACAGTGTTCTTTCAGTGCTGTGGTTTTATTCGCCCTGTTAACATCAAATATAAATGGCTCCTCTGAGTTGGACACTTCTTTGCATTCACTACCTTATGCAATAAATTAGAGTTTGTTCAGCAAAAAATTTACAGTCCAGAAATCTCACTCAATTTCAAGAGAAAGGCATGAATTTTAAACTGAAATAGGGTATATTCAGAATAGATATAATAAGAAAGTTTGTTTGTTTTTTTTTTTATTATGAGGTCCTGGAAAAGGTTTCCAGAGAAGTTGTGGTTACCTCATCCCTGGAAGTGTTCAAAGCCAGGTTGGATGGGACTTTGAGCAACCTGGTCTGTTTGAAGATGCCATTGCAGGGAGGTTAAGGATCTTTTAAAGATCCTTTCTGAAGCAAACCACTCTGTGATTCTATGAATTTCACCCATTCCTCATTCCAGTGTCCCCAAAAAAAGAAGGCCCTAGACACAAAGAGACCGAGAGAGCCCAGTTGTCTTGATCCACATGTAACGCCCTATCCAGTAAACCAACCCATTAGTTCTCTCAAATTATAAAATAAATATGTTCATATGCACTAGTCACAGTAATTAAATAATATAATAAATGACAGCTTGAAAAATTAAAGCTCCACATTTATGTTTCATGGGTAGAAGCTGTAAATTTAAAATCTCTCTTCAGACTTGTCAACTCCAGAGTTTTTGAAGAAAGCAGTTCAGCTACCCAGATGACATAAGGACAGGACTTTTCTCTGCTTTCTCAGTTTGTTATTTGTTATCTAGACACCTAAATCTACAGTATCTATACAAATTCCTGGACATTCTGACAGAGAAACATCCCAAATAGCTCATGAAACATGCTTAACAATGGAAATGAAAAAAAAAAAAAGGATCTGGAAGAAATAATAGTACTTTTTAAAATCATTTCATTGACTAAGTTATCAAAATGCCATTTTGCAGAATCAAAAGAAATTTTAAATAATTTATCCTAAAGATTAAATAAGTATCTAATTGGGTTAGGTGCCTGCACCCAAAAGTGGGAGCCTTCTAGGCATTTTGACCTTTTTATCTAGTAATAGCATCTACACATACTCTAGTCAAAGGCACAAATATACTTCAAAAGATCCAACTCCAAGAAGTGTGAAACCAGAAGATCAAAGAAAACATTAACTCTGGTCACTGAGATGTTTTGTCTCCCTGAGGAGACAACTCCTCACTCCAGAATCCCCAGTAAATTACCTGGGAAAATCCACATAACTGTCTACAAACAGAAATACTTTGATCAGGCCAGTGTGGCTCCACTAAGTGATTGTACCTTTATTTATAGATGTCTCCAGACAGTTTGTCCATTGTTTAACAAGAGATTGCACAAGGGGGAGGTTCTGTTCTTATTTGACATTATAAATCAATTTATTTTATACAACACTGGCAGAAATTTGTTCTTACTAATTTATTTCCTTTGCCCATTTGATTCCATCCTCCACTTCTAGCTCTGTGATAGGCAATTGCTGAAGGCAAGGATTGAGACCAAATATTTTAAGAAAAATAGTTCAGACCTGCCCTCAATGTGACTGATGTTTTCAAGATTTTGTCTCTTAATAAAAGATACTGTTTTCTTTTAATAGTTCTTTCCACAGGATACATAGTGAGACAGTTTTTATGAGCAGAAAAGATACATTTTGTGGAGGACTACTAAATTGTAAAGGAAATTTGGATATCCAACCCTCTCTCATTTTTGAAAGAATGATTGCATCTCTGTTGTCTTACATACTCATAAGAAACACTGCTTTGTGTGTTCTTGGCTGCTAGACCCCAACAATTTGCTTAGGGTCTTACAAGAATTAAAATATATAAGCCCAGAAGGCCTTATTCTTTATGTACAGGAATAAAAATATTTTTTAAATCTGATTTTTAAGCAAAGTACAGTTGAAAATTTGCTTCTGTCACCTCAGAAAAACTGTGATGGGTGTTGTGCACTGCAAGATATAGCTGCAGAAAAATGCTAGTGGGACAGGCATTCACTTCATTTTGGGGCACTCAGCAAGAAGTGCAAGCCTTGGGTCATTGTTTCCACTTAACAGTTTCATCACCAGACAGTCACAGAAGTAAAAGTGCAGGAAGAATGGCTTCAGTAGTGAGTTGTCAGCATCCTAACCCCTCTGTGCTTAGGATCTTATCTGGCCTGACTGGACAACACATGGATGCCACATCTGGACTATAAACTGAAAAATTTTAAAATAATTCATTGGTGTCAGTAGTCTTACTAAGATTGAATAATATCTTCATTAAAGTTTAATATATTGAAAATTCAAGAGAAAAGATGGCATGGAGTACTTGCATGTACTGAAATATGAAACATAACCAGGGCATTGTTGAACTCATTTCAGTGCAACTCCTGAAGAATTGTCCCATTAGTCTCTGGCAATCTGCGAACAGCAAAAAACAACCATATGAAGTGAAGTGAAAATAACATCACCAAACAGCCTATAAAGGACAATAAAATAAGAAAAATGGTGTGAGAACAAGGTCAGGACTGGACAATAAACATCTAATATGCATGGCTGCAATGTGGTTGGTCACATTTAAATATTTATTCATTTCAGGGATAATTCAGTGCAATAACATTATAATTCTTTTGCAGACCTTCTTATTTGAAGCAGCCTTCATTCCTGTGTCTATGCAAATACGAGAGGATGAATAAAAAGCTTCTAGATCAGCTGAAATACTCTGTGGACAGTCTTTGCTTGGTGCTTCGCAGATTTCATAGGTCACCAAGCTGAGTCCCATAACCACTTTGGGGAAAACTGCTCACACTGGTGATAGACTACTCCACCCTAGGCCCTGTTCATAGATCAGGATAAGGGGGCTGTGAAAAACATTGTAAAGCTTTTTTTTTTCTGAAATGTATTTTAAAAATACAAACCTGAACAATTCTCCAGAAGCCGATCTTGTAACAGCCCCTGAAAACCCTGCAGCTCCTAAGATAACACACAGGGTTGCACTTTGCCAGCACTTTATAAAGTGTAACTATCTCTTGCTGCTCCAGTTCAAGAAAATGCTGCAGGGTAGTGTTTTACCCAGGAACAGCAGTGTCAGTATCAGATAATACAGGAGAAGGGGAAGTGAAGTGGTGGAGAGGATTTGGGACAGGAAAAAACCACTACATATTCCTGTGGCTTTGCCACCATTTGAACAGTCCACCAAGGGATGAAAGAGTAGAACCATATCCATGGCTATTGCATCTCTGCTAATTCTCTCCCAGGCTGAAAGAGCTTATTGTTCCTAAAATGCCATCTTTGATCAACTGCAAATTTCAGGCCTGTTTTGCAAGGGTCACAGTAACATTCATCAGCACTTTAAACCCAGTGGCTTTCTGAGCATCCTGTGCAGCACCGCTTGTAATGGTACAGCCAGGCGCTGTTTGTCACCACTCTGCTGTGACGAACTTCTGTGGCTCTTTTGGTCTCCATGGGCACGTCATAACTGAGCAGCGTGACAGCCTCAAGCATCTGGGAGCTAACAGGACTTTAAAAAAAATTTATTATGAACTTTCAACCTTTTGACAGTTGAAAATGCTGATGCCAACAGGAATTTTGTTTCCCTGATGTGCACTTGGTCCAAGGGGTGTAGTTTTGTCAGCTCTGGCTTAGGGAGCTCAAAATCTCAATTCCATATGACATTCTTTCCCCCCTTTTCATTCCCCTCCCTGCACTCAATGCATGTTTGTATCTGTTACAAACTGTTTTTGCTAGTTCTTGTCCTGTGCAGAAGTCACTGTTAGCTCTCAGTGAAGAACATCAATAATCTGCAGTGTTTGCATTTATTATTTGTTTTTTCTCATTCTATGAATGTACAGTATTTTGATGTTTGTTAAGTGAAAAAAAAATTTTGAAAGCAACCAAAATCAAGGCCCTTTCTTTCACCCCACTGTGGCACTAGTTATCTAAACAATGACAACAACAACAATATATCTCATTAAAAACTCATCAAATTCTTGCTGCAAGCAATTCATTTAAAGAGAAAAGGAAACGGAAAATAGGTCTCCCTGGACACTCAAGAGAACAGCATTTCTAAATAATGTATTGTGGTGGTCAAATGCCAACACACAGGCAGATCATTTAACCAGTCCTTCTGGGTGGTAATGTTAAAAGGACTTTCCCAGTAGTTCAAGACAGTGACTTTAAGGAATTACAGCTCCAGTATCTCATTTATGAAAAAAGGGTAAACACTGCTGTGAGTATGAGGGGAAAATCAAATCTGTGAGGAAGTGCAAGGAAGGAAATGTGTGTTAACTGGGGAAATCATGAGGAAAACTGTAACCAAAATATGAAGAAGTAAAATGAAATAAAATTTAAAATAAATATAAACACCACCCTAATCTTTTGTATGAACAAACAAAATTAAATCACAAAGGATTAAAATGGTATAGCAGGAAAGAAGACACCCCAATCTACTTTAGGGAAATACAAGTTTAAGGGAGTGATGAATAAATAATAAGGATGGCTGGGTGGCTGTGCAGTAGTAAGGGCATCACCTCAGTAATATTTGAACCTTCTGACCCCTAAATGAGATCTGTAAGGTAGTTGTTAGAAAGTGGACTGTGTCTTAGAGGCCTAAAAGAACAGAGTTTTGCTTTTCCACAAAAATTAGTAGCCAAACCTCTTAAGATGATTCTTGCTGAATTCTGCAGGCACTGCAGGTGCTCTAAAGCAGGTCACTGATATTGAAGTGCTTGTGTATGAGCTTAGTTACTGTTCCACTGCACTCTGATTTGCTCAGCTTTTGAAAGGTCTTGGTGTCCTGTGAGCTGATGCTCAAATGTAGGAAATGCAGCCAGGTCCAGGCTGTGGCAGTCAGGGCCACACCTGCACCTCCAGGCGGGGCAGAGGACGCAGCACCAGCTGGACAAGTGGGCACTGCTGGGGAGGGAGTGCCCCAGGTACTGCATGTGCCAGATGGGAGCTCCAGAGCCCACTGTGTGCCAGCAGCTGGGAATCACATCTTTCTCAAAGGAAAAAGCAACTTCTTGGCCCACTTTACTGCGATCAGAGCCAATGCCTAATGAATAAGGAGGTGAACTTAACTGTTCTTAAGGTTTCATAAATTTATCCCATTTTTAAACCACTCAAGTCATTACGTTTATGCCAAGTTTTACAAGCTATCTGTTCCAATGCCCATTGATTTTGATATATATTAAACTGTGTGAACCAGCATGTATAATCACCACGTGCATGTTAAGACTTGTAAATTACTCCTTTTGCAAGAAAGTGAATGAAAATACCCTGTAAGCATCATTCAGATGTACTGATACAAGTAACAGCTCAATGGCAAATTCAAATCTGGCTTTTATTCCTCTTGCTCAATGCTAAGATATCCCAATACAGCACCACATACAGGATCAACTACTCCCTTTTTCTAGCTAGCTGAAATTGTGTTTTGCCTAGAAAATGCACCCTCAGCTTTTAGAATTGATAATTATATAGACTTTCAGGGAAGTCAGGATGTAATTTTGGCAATCTGGAATATTCAAAAAGCATGCATCAAGATCAAAAAGAGATAAAATAAAATATTCCTTTTGTTTATAAACTTGCAAGTGAAAAAGAAGCAGAAGAATTTTTTTTCCCCTTCATTTCATTTGTTCATTTAGTTTCTGAGGTTTTTTAGTTAGTCACAGAGACCACAAATTCCCTTTTCTTCTTTCTTTTAAATTATTGTTATTATTGCTGTTGGTAAAAGTTAGACTTCTCTACAAAATCAAACTAATCCTCTGACTGGAGCTTCAAGAAACCTCCAGGATAATAAGGCCTGTTGAAGGACCTGGCAACAATGGGAAATTCATACAGAAAGGTGAAAATGAGATTTAAACAATTCTATTTTAAAGTTTTAATTAATGTGTTACATACAGGTATCTCTTTTTCTTTTCCTTTCTGTTTTAAACTCAGAAATCTAAGAAGTCCACACCTTGTAGTAAAAGTATTTAGAGACAAAAAAGGCACCTGAAGTTACTGGTAGGTGCACCAGAAAACAAATCCATTGCTTCAATTTGCTAATTCTTGTAGCAGAAAAACAGGATGCAATAAGCAAAAAAAAGGACAAAAATATATATTTCTTATGTAAGATATTGTTTCTCTACAAGTGACAAGAACTACAGAGGGTTCTCATGACATGCAGGTATATCTGTATGGGTAATAAAGATTTATATTTCTTATTACTGGTAAAGGCTTATCATTGTTGGACAACAACCAGAAGATACAGAATATCAAATCAGGATAACAATTCAGAAATATGCCTGCTACTCTGAATAAACAATTCCTGGTAGAAGAAATATTATTTGCTACAGAGATATTACCCTTTATATTCATAGTGTCTCCTGACCTGAAGTCACTACCTCATACATGAGGAGATCCATCACCTTGCCAAGTAAATATCAAATAACACTGGGTGATCTATATTTACAATATATGTGTTGGCATAATCTAATATGCAGAGAAAACATCTTAATGTTTTGCCTGAATCTGTGTCCTGAAAGAAAAGACTTTCATGCTAGCCTTTCCAAGATAGTAAAAGTTTGTTTAAACGTGTTGCTACCTTTTTTTTCTGTTGGTATTTGTCAAGCCCATAGCACAGTAGTGCTGTGTTAGTACATGGTGCATAGTTAGTACATGCATAGTTAGCAGTGCTTCATTAGAAGGAGGCAGGGAAGCTGTTCAGGTGAAGGGAAGCAGATTTCCAGCCACAATGAAAATGAACATTGATAAGGCACTGGCTAAATCCTAGCTGGAAAGGAGAGGCTGAAGGGCACAAGTGCATACTGATGACCTCCAGGTGAATCTGGCAAATATTTGTGATGTCACATAAGCATGAAACACTGTTTTCTTTATTGGACAGCCAAGAGGATTTATTGAGCCCTTTATCCACCACAGGTGCAGCTGACTCACAAAACACAAATATTTATCTTTCTACCTACACAACGCCTCTCGGATACCAGGGGAAAGAAGCTGCTCAGAAGACATTCATCCTTCTTGTCACCTCCCTCACTGCTCCACCCCTCTCTGGGGCTGACAGCCAGCAGTCCATGGATATCAAAGTATTTCAAATTTCAGGCATTCTGGTTTTAAAATAAATATTGCTAAGCCTGAGTGAATCCTGAGAACACTCTGCTTTGATTGCCTCAAAGTAAAGGGTCTAATGCTTTCTTACTTCAGGCCAGCACAATGTGAGCATGTCCCCCACCCTCGTTCCCCATCAGTAGCTCCAGGTCACCAGAGCTGTGGGAGCCCCTCAGGCTGCAGCTCAGAGGAAAGCGCTGCTGGCTGCCAGCCTGCACTCACAGCACAGGCACACAGCTGGGCAGGCAGGGCACTTTATGCCTCCCAAGTCTTGGTTTGTGGTTTCACAGCAGGGAATGCTCAGGACTTGCCTCCAGGGAAGCTGCTTAATCCTTCCCACTGCAGGAGAATCACAAGCTGGACCGAGGCTTCTTAGCTGAGCAGTGGGGCACTCACCTGGGCTGAGGCTGCCAGGTAACCCTGCCTGCATATTTTCTACAGTGGTTAAAGTACTACCCCAAACAAGAATCAGCAGGACACAGCCCAGTTTAGCCTCTCTGTTTCTGGCCCAGTCGGTTCTTCCCTCTCTCCTTCCAGAGCCACAGCTCCAGCCATGGCAATGAAATGACACCTGATCCTAAAGGGCCTTCAGTGACATGAGAAATAAGACACAGATGTAGGGCTAAGGAGTAGAAAGTCTTCCTAAAATTCAAGGAGACTTTATTCCTACTTCTTAAGCCAAAATAATAAATTACTGGACCCTCCAATCCCTGGCACTGGTTACGCCATTACAAAGGAGACATGGATCTACCTCACGTCTCCAGATTCAAACACCATGTGCCAGAGATACCTACTGACCATTGCATTAGAGGATTTCCAGGAGAATTCTTATCTCTTTCTGTGAAACGAATCTTCCATCTTTTATAAAGTAATTAAATATTGATTCCTCCAGGGAAGTAGGCCAAAAGTCACTCCAGTCCTGTCAGCCTGGTTCTTGCTGAGGAAAGAGGAGAGCTACATCCTTCTAACACCAGAAATCACTTACTCCAAAATTATCTGTGGAACAAGTATCCATCATCCCAATTGTAGTGGCATACCAAATAGACATGTTCTTTTTCATATCCAAGACCTGACTTAGTAACTATACTGTATAAAAAGTGAAATGTTTAAACAGGGTGTATTGATGTCTCACACCAGCACTGGAAGATGCCATTTTAGTTGTCTGCACCCAGGACTCAGATTACTGAAGGTGCTGCATTGCTACCATAGCCTGAACCTTTTTTTTTTTTTTTAGTTTAATATAATTTTTCCTGATTCTAATTATGCACATATGCACCTCTGTTTTCAGCAGATGTCTCTTTCTCTCTCGGGAGTCCAGTCTTCATAGCTACATTCTAAATTGCCCACATAATACACATGATATTTCCTTATTTCCTAAAAGGCAAGTAAGCATGGATATTTGTAAATCAGATGCTACTCATAGATCTATTGTTCCTTTCATAGAACACAAACATGCAGGGGTCAGGTCTTCTGGGAATTAAGAGCATTAGAAAGTAATACAAGACCTTTTTCCTTTTTTTGGAAATAAAAATTATTCCTGCCTTTTATTGAGCTTGGTTTTTTTAATAGGAAGAAGGAAACCACCCAAAACAAACTTACTCATTCAAAAGCTTAACCACTTTGAAAAAACTTTTCAAAGTTCCTTTGGTAATATTCAAATAGCCAGTGAGGTAAAAAAAAAAAAAATCTAATAACCTCTGGTATTATTTCCTATATTTCCTACCCTATTATTTCATATTATTTCCCTACAGCATCACACTCTTTCCACAATCAGTGCAAGTCATGGACTGTAATTAATTTTAATTACTGACACTTTGAAGGTTAGTTTAACACTCTCTATCCCCAATTTCCTCATCATGTTCTTATTTCTTCCAATCATCCTTTAATTTACAGGTGCCTTCAGGACTACTTAATAATTAAAAAGATTTAACAGATACAAACATTAGCGCTCTTTTACAGCCAGACAAAACCAATTTAAAAGTTTGAAACTTTCTTTTGTACAGAACTTTCCTTCTTCTTTATTGCTTGGGAACCTAGGGCTCAAGAAAGCTGAATTCCCAATATGTTGACAATTTCAGTCAATTGGCAGAAATATCAAGAGACAGGGGAAGAAATTAATTTCTCAAATCTTCATGGTCCCACATTCACACTATTCCTCAGAGTAACTGGATGAAGGAGGAATGCCAGGGATGCCAGGGATGCCAGGGATGCCAGGGCATGTGACTGTCAGGGCAGAATCGGGCAATGGTCCCAACTCTCCAGAGGAGGCATCTGCTATCACAGCTAGAGCTCAGTACAAGTTATTTTCCTTTTCTCTTCTTCTCACCCCCCAAAACAATTAGAAGTGATTTTTCATTATCATCTGCTATAGCCTTCCTTGCATCACAAATCTGACTGCCCATGTGTAGCAAAAAAAAACTTAGAAAAAAAATGTAGTCAAAGCTCAAATAATACAATTTGAAAATGCAGTTGCAATGCCTCACTGCAACTTTGATTCAGACTTCTCCAATTTCCATTTTTCCCCTACATGCCTGGCTTTCCAACCAGACTACCTTCTCTGTGATGTACAACATCTCCCTGGGGAGTTCCTGGCCTGCAGGAGAGATGTGGCTTAACTGAGATTTTAAATGCATTGGGAAAAACGAATACAAGATGAAGCAAAATTAAATCCCACAAGATTCCAACAAAGTGCATCAACAGAAAGACTTCATCTTTTCATCTAAAACATTTTAGCTTTGGGATTCTTTTTTTTTTTAACAACAAATTTCTGAGCTATGCAGATGCTTTTCATACTATTTATACTTTCATTTCATATTTTGGTTTTTTTTGTTTTCTTAAAAAAGAAAACTTTAATGGAAAATAGTCCAGTACCCTTAGCTTGAGCCTCTGTGGGGAAGCCACAGCCACTTTTGTGTGACTAATGGTGTTTCGATATATAGAGGAAAACAGGACCAAAAAGGAATTTTCAATTTTTTTTCTCTGAAAGTGTCTGTGCAAACTGTTTGTCTTATTACAGCCATCTGCTCCTAGTGTGTACTCAGTAGTGGTATCTGTTTGCCTTATTGCAAACAGATTTATTTATTGCCTGAAATATACTTTTATTACCTTTACTACTTCTTGTTAGCACTGCAGAGTCCATTATGTTACAGGGGAGTGATATGGGTTTTAATCTATCTTGCACATCCCAAATGGAATTGCTAAGGCCCAGATAAGTACATTATTGTTAGTAAACTGTGAGCATGAAGGAAACCATCCTCTTGAGATGACTTTCATATTCTCAAGCTATGTGTTAAGGCTGGCTGATAGAAGAGAATGAGACAGTTTTATTTAGGAATTGAGCACATGAGTTTTCTCATTACTGAAAATTATCACAATACCCATTATATCATTCTTACAATCATTTTTTTTAGAGTTGAACTTTAAAAGGTAAATGGTTCACTGTTAATAAAGGATGATCTTTTCAATTTGAAAGTGAGACTTGGGGGCTCAAATGTTGACAAACTCTTTCTGGGAGCTTACTTCTGCCCACAAAAGATTTGTTTAGCATGTGAGCCTCCTTTATTATTCTCAGGCAAAAAGTGCTTCTTTTTTTTTCTTTTTTTTTCCTGACATAAACTTTTTTTTTTAATTGACAATGCAACAGAAGTTTTTAGGTAGTCTTGTTATAACTCCTGTTCATGAATAGAAATACATATATATGACAATAGCAGTGTTGACCACCAAGTTGGCTGGACACTTGACAGTGTCCAACATTATTTCACTAGATATATATCTGAACATTTATATCAAAACTATTGCAGAAAATCACGTGTACTTTGGCAGGAATAAAGAGACAAAACTAACAGTCTTCCTGCCCGCATTTTTAAGCAAACATCAACTTAAAATGTGGCAGTGCATTTATAGCACCACCTTCCATCTGCCAGAGCAAGCTGATCAATAGGCAGTAAAGGTGTCATCACCAAGAAAAGTCTAATGAATTATTTTCAAATGCTCCCCTTTATCATCCAAACCAACAAATTCACATATCCATGTAAAGCTGGGTGTGGTCACCTCTCCCACACAGCATGCAGCCTCATTGCTACTGAGGAATTTTGCTTTGAACAGTTTTCTTTGCCTCAATTTATATTCACATTATATCAACATTAAAGATATCAATTGGATCACAGTGGCTTTACCTCAGGAAATTATTTTGGTCAGAACAGCTGAGATTCTCAAGCACTTATCAGCTGTCCCTGGCCATTTAAATGCATTTAAGCCCAAAAGGATTTCTGGCCATGTTACACAAACTCTAAGTGCATTCCTTCATCAAAGATAAATAATTTCTATCCACATTTCTTTTTCTCTTTTAATTTTTTTTCTGATGGCAAACTTGTCAATCAGCTGGGCTGTTCAGGAGTCTGAGTTCATTCTAGGTGTATTCTTCCAATTACAAAAGTTTGATATTATCAGGGATATAGATAAGATCCAAGTTTGACCACCACATGGGACAATAATAATGTAAACTGTAATGAATTGTTTTCTCTCCTTTTTTTCCCTTGCTAAAAGTCATTTACAAACATTCAGTAGAGTCACCACCTGCAGCCCATAGGTTCCCCCCACCACCATTATCCAGATAGCCTGAGTGTGGTTATTTACTTGTCAGAATCACAAACACGCCATTTGCCTCCTACAACTTTTCCTGTTTCAAGATATGCCTATAAAGGTCTTTTTCTTTTCTTTTCTTTTCTTTTCTTTTCTTTTCTTTTCTTTTCTTTTCTTTTCTTTTCTTTTCTTTTCTTTTCTTTTCTTTTCTTTTCTTTTCTTTTCTTTTCTTTTCTTTTCTTTTCTTTTCTTTTCCTTTTCTTTTCCTTTTCTTTTCCTTTTCTTTTCCTTTTCTTTTCCTTTTCTTTTCCTTTTCTTTCCTTTTTTCTTTCTTTCCTTTTTCTTTTCTTTTCTTACCACCATGAGTCATTAGTAGGAAGAGAAGGTGAGTAATGGGAAGAGATCATGATTAAAACAATTCAATTCTTCTTCTGATTGCTGCTAATAAATCTGAATATTTAGCAATTCAATTATTGGTGTCTCTACCTTACACAAGTAAGTCTCCTTCACTCCATCTGGCAGAGAGAATAAATTAATAGATGTGCAAGGTCTCATTCAATATCCAATAATATCAATCCAATTGATGCAGCTTAGAAGTAATGATACTAATAAAATGAGTTATGAAAATTGTATGCTCATATCAATGAAATTTCTTCTTTGGGATGCCAGCACTAGGTTTCATCCCAGCTGCACAAGCTATAACTTGTGATTTAAAACAGCTGGATGGCCAAATCTGAAATTAAATAGCTGGACTGAAGGTTCAGAAGTGAGACAGGAGGAGGATGAAGCAATCTATAAATGAAAACCAGAATAAGCTTTTTATAACTTTAATAAGTTTAATAAACTTTAATAAACTTTAATAACCAATATTCAGTAAAAAAACAGGCTGAACACCACCAAGCCTAATTAAAATGCAGTACTTCTACAGCTCAGGAGTGGAATTCAGGTTCTTGCAGAAACTGGTGTGAAATTCACACTCTTCCCTTTTACCATAGCCAGGCAGATTAAGTGAGGAGAGCTGGTGCCCTTGGACAGTCTGGCCAGACAACCTGCTACTCCTTTCTATGCCATTGCTTACATTTTATATCAGTATAGTTACCTTGGTCTCAGTGCAGTAACAAAAGCTTTCTCTTCAAAAAAGGAAATTCAACTTCCCATTTGTAAATTTGACGATCTTCATGTTTTGCATAATTTTATTTAAACTAAGCCTGAAGTAATGATGACCGTACATTAGGATGTGCTCTCAATAGTAATTTCAATATAGGTTCAATAGTAATTTACCATATAGGTTCAAATTTTCTTTTTTTGTTGTCGGTTTTTAATGCCTGAATTACTCATATAAATCCACTCTTCAATTTAACAAATGCCTTCTTGAAACACAAACTTGAAAAGTCTTTTAAATCAAAAGAAAAATATCTGAAAACCCGTTTTTCACCACTATTTCTGATTCTTTGCACTAATTTGCCAAAAAATAATTGTTCCTTTCTGATGGGGTCTCTATCAAGAAACAGCCATGAAATTGTGAACAGTTAAAACTGCAGTGCACAATTTCACTTAGATGTACCAGTGCAGCACAAGAGTGCAGGACTATAAAGCCCAAATGTTTTCCTTGTGTCAGAGAGCCAGCACACAACAGTGACACTGGGGGTTTCTTTCAGATGAGTAAGCAGCAAGTGGTGTGAATTCCCCCTCCCCTCAGTGTGCACCCAGAACTCATTATCTCCTGGGCTGCCCTGCAATGCACGCTGTGCTCACAGATGTGGTAGCTCTATGTACACAATGACAGGTTTAAAATGGGTAAGATTTTGAGGAACATAAAGTTCTTGGAAAAATAGGACATGATCTTTGCAGCCATGAGGAAACATAGTAAGAACCTTGAAATAGCATGCTAATTGCCCTGAGTAAAGTAATTTGTTTTATCTGTCTGCCACTTGGTTTCCTGTAAAGCACAAAAAAAAACTATTATGGGATTTTACTGAAACTAATTACTAGTATTTTATCACAAAGGCTGCTGAAGCATAATCCTCTCACTTTCATTCTGTGTTTCTCTCACCAACTATGCCTCCCCTTCCTTCATCCTGAATTTAAAATCTTGTGGGAAGTCAAGAAGCACTTTAATCATCCAGTGTTGTAATAGACCCTGCTGATATTCAGCCACACACTATAATAATATGGAGTGATAGCACAGTACATCAGTGTAAACTCCAGTAAGCTGCATACACCACTGCTTATTTGTTCATAAGAAACCTGCACCCCACAAAGTCTGAGATGTGCTGTAAGGACACCACCTGCCTCCCCACAGAAACTTTCCTGAATAACAAGCTGAGCACAGGGTAATTTGTTTCCCTTCTCCAACTTACACACACAGGAACTAATAAGAATATGCTGGAAATACTGATGATTTGGTGACTAAACAGTGACAGTGTACCCTGCTATTAATGCAATATCTTGGCTTATAATCATAATTTTTTAGAAGCCCTGAAATATCATTTTGATCATTAGCATGAAATCCTGCTGATGTTGAGATACCTCATTAGAATGGTTGGCAATTTGTCTTTAGTTGAAATTGTTATTCCTTTGAAATGAATGACACTGCCTGAATATGTTCTGTCACATCTTGATAGTTAATTAAATTGATTTTATCAGAATAGTCAACCACACAAAATGCAACATATTACAGAATGTATTTGACAAAAAAATAAGTTGATCATCATACTCTCGTTGAGATGAAGTACAGACACCATCAGCATTTTTCACCTGGTATAACCAGCAAGAGTTCAGCAAGTGTTGATGTACTAAGGAATTACACTGCACTTTTTTCAAAGTGCTCTTCTACAAGGCTAATTCTTCTGTACAGAAAAGTAAATGAAGACTGATAGTTAGAAGGCACAGCAGTAAGAGGATCTTTACGTAGGAGATGAGGTGAAGATTTTCTTTTCTCAAAAAGAAGTAGGAAGGAAATAATTTTTGCCATTGAAATGTAAAGTCAGAGCTGCTCTTAAAAGGAAGACTCACCTACAAATGTTTTATCTACCCAAATGTGTGTACCTACAGGTACCCAACAATAACCACTTCTTAAATCATGCATGTGCTGCATATCACATTTTCTTTTTTCCCATTTCTAGTGGGTTTTCTACACAGTATGGTGGGATTTTTTTAATTCTTGTGTCCATATAGACACCTGATCCAATCCTGTGATGCTCTTGCTGGCTGACTTGAAGGCAATGTTACTAAAGACCTGTTATTCAGATCTTCATCTGAATTCAGCCTTCAGTGTGTTAACCATTAGAGCCCTTATTTTTGTGACATTCTGAATCCATTTATTGTAGGTGGGTGGATACTTGATGAAGCTGGCCAACAAAGCAAAAGTATTCCATGAATAATCATTTGCATGTATGAACAAAGGCACTTTCATTTTGTTTCCAGTTATCCATCTCCTTCTCCAAAAGCATGCACACCTCAGGAAGATGAAAGACTCAATCAGATCCCCTACACATCTGTGACAAAGGCCAAAACCAGAACTTTTACAGAAGGACCCTGAAGTCCATATTGCATTTAAAGCTCTCAAGATACAGCCCTTGGACACTCTAATGGGGTAATATTTTTAAAAGGTCTCAAAGCAGATTTTTGAAACTTAACTTTCAGATGCACACATCTAGGAGAATCAAATCCTGCTGGACACTTTTTCATAATGCTTGTTGCAAAAGGTAATGAGAAACCATCTGTATATTTAGGCATCTAAATCCCATCTTAAAATCCACCTCTAAGTAGTTTAACTGCAGGTCTTCCTGTCCAAGTCACTAGGATTCACAGCTAATTACCTCTGACTATCCTGATATTATATCCTTTGGACTTAATGAGATATAAGCTCCTAAATCAGTTGTGTGGATTTCAGTTATTTTAGGGATGATCTGTAGAATTTAAAAAGACAGACATTATCACTTTTCTCTAGCCACGGGGAAAGCAAAGTCATAACAATGAAGAAACAGGATCCTGCAACTAGACATTGTATATCACCTTATGGATGATATATAGTTCATCTAGAGTTAGGATCAAAAGGGGAAAAGTTCTATTTCCACAGCTTGAAGGAGCATCACTGGTAAAAGGTCAGTCTGCTTTTGCAGCTCCCTGCCAAGCCTCTGTGGGGTCCTGCCCAAATGAGTGGCTTGGTAGGAAGCACTGGTGGGCTGACAGGAAAAGAAAGGAAAAGCTGCTTCTGCAATATTGCTGAACTATTTTTCTTCAGGCCTTTATTCTGATCTACTATTCCTGAGCTTCAAAATGTTATCTGACAAGACAGTAACTACTGGAAACAAACAAATGCACATTCCTTGTCTGAAATTGGCAGAGAAGTTGTCACAGGATTTGGATCTGATTTGCCGCCCTTATCAGTACCTATGAAGGAGGCAACACAACCTCCTCAACTTGATATAAAATTCAGTAGTTCTTTAGAATGCCACACATTAGACATGCTGTCATTTGCCACAGCTAAACACCGCCACATCTGATAGTGCAAAATAACAACTGGATGACTTCTCTGATTATTCCCTTGGAAAGAAAGCAGGGAGGGATGGGAGAGAGAATTCCAAAATCATGTTGAAATCATGTAAAGGTTGAAGTTACCTCTCAAAAGAAAAATTTATATTTCCCTCCTCCTTTGTCAAACATGCACTCTATATTGCTATACAAACAATTTTGTTTGCTCATCTGTCTCTGCCACTTAGACGCATTGAATTAACCACAAAACGAGATGTAGCAAGGTGCTATGGGAACAGAGAGAAACAAAAGCCTCCCATAAATTCACAAGAGGTCTGCCACCTACAACTTGATTTAAAATCATATTTTAAATAAGAGAAAAATAAACTGCATATTAGAAAAATATTGCTGAATATCAGTGTGCAGGCAGGTGAAATGAGATAACATACTGTGAAATATGCATTTTTCTCACTGCAGAATTAATGCTGAAATGTAGTACAATATGTATGAGAAAATCAAATCACTAATAATTGCAGCACGTGCTCCAAGTGAGTGATTTTATGCAGTGCAAGTGGACACAAAGACAATTGCTGGGAAATCTGGAAAATCTGATCCAACACTCACGAAGATGTCGGTAAGGGTCAGAAGGCACCAGTCAAGAAACAAAACTCTGGATCCTGCCTCAGAGGATGCTTGCCTGGAGCATGGCCACTGTACATCTCAACAACCCCTCAGTGCAGCCCCACCGGGCAATGCTGACAACATGCAGGATGGTAAAGGAGTCAGATTTGTTTGTCTAAATTATGACCTAATGTTCTATTCAGCTGGACACAAACAGCACTATCTTCTTTAGTAACATGAATGTAACGACACATGAAAACATCATTATTTTTATTGTCCTTTTCTTCAGGAAAGTGTCATCACCTTACCTGGAATAAAAAGCTTTGTATTACTGCTGTTTCTAGCTGACATTAAGATGTCTCAGGAAGCTCCTGATGAGCCATGAAATATTATCACAAGATGGAAATCATATTAATGGAACTGCTTAGGTTTGTGGTGAAAAATTAGATAACCTAATTTGTAGTTCAATTTCCAAGGCACCTATTTGTTAGCTAAGTAATTTACCACCATCTTTCATCATTTAAGTCCTTTTTTTCTCTGAAGATTTAATTAGTTTCCATCTCTGTCTCACACACAATTTTCTTGAACTGTTTTAGGCAGTCCCAACAAATCCCAAGAAATGTCCCCATGAACACAGAGAAGAAATCAATAACTTCCATGCCTGTTCAGTAAAAGAACACAGCATTTTCTGATAACTGCAAAGAAGATGGGATTTAGGCTACAAATGTTTCCCAGTCAAGCATGAAAATAACACTGGTACCCTGCTGGTAAGCAGCCATGCAGCCTGAGAGTGACCAGTGGCAGAAGACAGGTTCAGACCTTTGAAAATTTGCCCTGAAGAAATCCCATAAATAATCTAATATGAAACAAAACCATGCATTTCATCTCTCATAATAAGTCCACAGCATGATGTGTGAGAACAGTTCAATAAATTCTCTCACATTTATTTGTCTGTGCTTTTTTCTTTTATTATGCACTTTCAAGTTTCACTAAACTGCCTTATGAATATGTCTCTATATTAACCTCAAGCCTACTCCTACTCGCTTTCACAGAGGTCGGTGTAAACCTGTCATTAAATTCAGCAGGGATAGGTTTGGGTCCACAATGAGTAACCTTTCCTCACTTTCCTTGTTTGCTATCTTTATTTCACCTTGGTCTAACCTTAATTACACAGTAACTTAATATTATCCTTCCTATTCACACAACCAAGTAATTGCCCTCTTTCTGTCATCTCTGCTATTTTTAACACACCCTTTGTTGTTTTTTGAATACTAATACAAACATTGATACCAATCAAAGAGTATGCAAACAGGCTACTGGGCTTGCACTTAACATTACCAGAGGAGGACAATAACTGGGACCTGGGGGACAAAGTGTCATTCCCTACAGCTTTACATGGTACCCAGCACACCAGCCCTGGTGTGATGAATGCTACTATCTCTGCCTAAAGGGATCTTTTCCAAGATTACCTTTAATTCAGTCTTAGAGTATCTCATATAATTTCCTTTCTGTGTGAGCTAAGGAAGTTACTGTTTTATCAAGTATTTAAGACATTACAGACTGTGAAATATGGGAATGTTTCTTTTGACTTCAGACAAAGAATCTCTTCTGTCCCATTTATATCTTCCTTTTCCACTGGAAGAAAATGTTGGTAAACAAATTAAATGAAGAGTCAAAGTGAGTTTGACACCATACACCTAACTGTGGGGTAGCTCTGGGTTATGGCCTCTTCCATTTGTCCTGCTTTGCATTTATGCATAGCACTGATGTCTTGGAATGGCTGCCTAGAACAGAGGCTAGACAGAGAATAAATAACTTATTAAAGGCCTTCAATAGATACACCTTGGGCAGTGCAAAAGCCTGCAGAGGCTACACCCAAGATGGGCGATGGTCACGAGTTTTTCAGACAGATATAAGTTTGGTCTATTTGCATATCAGGGGTTAATTGTCCAACTACAGCTTCAGGTAATGAAGCCCCCATGTTTGCTCTTCCCCCCATTCATTTTTGTTTATAATTTTCGAGGCCTGAGGCCAAGGATGTCCTTGGTTGTCAGGCTTACAAAGATTGTTTTGTATAATCAAAATATGAAGAGAGCTTACTAACACTCTGTATGGAGTTCAGAGTTAAACACTAATGCAGTACAGGAGATCTGAAAAATAAAAATCTGAAAAATAAAAATCAGCACTCATTAAAATATCAATGGTTATGCATGTTGCCTCCTTTGGATATAATCCTCAGGCACTTAATTATGTCTTGGCAGCTTAGAAACTTATATTAATTGCATATATTACATTAGGAGAGGTATACCAGGTGTGTTCAATGGTCCCTTAAACTCAGTCTCTGAGGTTTGCTGGAGTGCCATTCTTAATGAGAACAAGACGTGTCAAACTTTGGTTTCATCATGCTCTTACCCAGCATTCAGAGATTTTGGGCTGTTTCTCTGAGCTGGGCATGTAAAAGACAGTTGTTTTGGCACAGAGTACTAAGCACTAGTGTCCTTAACCCTTCCATCTTGGATAGTTTTTGTTCAGATGGTAGGAAGAATCTACAGAAGCACGAAACTTCTACTCGGTGCAGCTTGGGACCAGCACACCCTGAGTTGCAGGTGCAGCTGCAGGAGCTTGTCCAGATCACACAAACTGGTGAGTGTCAACCTGCTGAGATGTATGCTGCCTTCCTAAGCCTGCCCTGTTATCCTCTGAGCCTTGCTACAAATTAAATAAAAGTGAATGGCAGCTAGCTGTAAACTGGCACATGGACTCAAGCTATGGTCGTTATGGCAGGCATCATGCCTGATGTAGAACAAATTATTTTGGTAAGGGCTGTAAAACCTTCTCCCCTGGGAGTGTTCAGGCACTGTACTGCCATCAACACGATTTATGGGCTATATTAGCACTCTGCTCATGAGCCTTGGTCTCCCCAGAAACTTTTGGAATTGGGAAGGTGGAAAGATGCTCATAAAACAGCCATATATTTGACATGCAGTTCAGTAGGATCAGAAAGCAATCTGCAGAGGTCTGACTTCTGACAAGGAATGCTGTTTTAAAAAATCACAGTAACTGTCAAATTTATTCTTTCTACCATCCAGGATGCAAGGCCAATTTACAAAGACACCTTGAACAGTCATCAATCGCCCAACACATCTGACAGTCACATCAACTGTATAGCCTGGGCAAGAGTTTTGTGTCCCCAGAGGCAGCTTGATGGTTCAAGCTCCAGTAACACAGCAGCAGTCAGAAAGGCCACCAGCCTGTGCAAGAGAGGTGGAGGTTTCCCTACACATCAGGAAGCAGCTTGACCTTCTGGTTTTTCATCTTGCTCCCTGGTAGCCTTCTAATACATCAGGACTCAGTTGTGACTTTGCCTGAAGCCCTAATGAAGGCACTCATCACATGTTCATGTAAAAGACAATGTTCTGGAAAGGCTATTCTCCCCAGTGTATTGTATGTTATATTGAAAGTCCTACAGGAGTCTTCAGCTGTTTCTGATGCTCCCTGCAGGGATGTGCCATAAACAACACATTCCTTCCTCTCCCAACACAGAGGCTGTGCTGTGAGACCAATTTGAGCTAGACAAAAATAAAACTCTTCCATGGCATGTACCTCAAATTAGAGATTTGATGGCACAGTTCACATTTGTTAACTCTCACAATGGCTTGCTGCTTTTCATTTCCTTTCCATTTTTGTTTTTCTTTCAAATTGTAAAAACAAACTTTGCCTAAGAAAATTCACGTTAATTATGTAAGACATTGTACAGAAAGAGGGTGTGTCCAGGGAATAAAGTCATTCCTGCATTTGAGATCATTTCAGTTCAGCTGGATCCCTCCCCAACTCTTTTTCTTTGTTTTTTTATTGCTTTACTGCTTTCCTTTGAAATATTTCTGCCATTACTCATGCAGCCTCAAAATAATTTCTTGGATGCACCAAGAAATGCACCCAAGAAATTATTGGGTGCTCTTAATACCTTTTCCTCTCTCTGTGACTCCTTCTCCCATATATCCAGCAGAGGACAAAAGTTTCCTGTAGTGCACAAACAGGGAGTGCCACAGATCTGCAGCAGTATTCCTCAATGCAGCTCAAAACTGGTATAAATTCTGTTAGTAAATTCTCTTTAAACAGCTTTTGTAAATATTCTTATATGCAAGATAGAAAAAAATGTATGACCATACACTGGGCCCAGAAAAATCAATGTCAATGACTTGCAGATTTTGGAAAAAGTCCATTTCTCCTTCCCTTTTTTATTAAAGGTCCCTCTGAGACATTTGTACAAAGCTCATTCTTTTTAACTGTCTTCTTGCAGTCTTGGAAACACTTTGTCTCAGTCCCCTCACAGTTCCTGAGTATGAGTATCTGACAGGGTTCTCAACACACCTGCTCCAGCAAAGGCATAGGGTAAGATTTGTTCTTAGCTATTTTGGGTTAAAGCCTCTGCTAAGCTTGTATAACACTTGGAAATAAAGCAATTTTTTAAAAGGTGGCAGAAGAAAAGAATACTTCCACACTTTGGGAAGTATACCTTCATTTCATTCTAGGTCAGTACTCTGACCTGAACATGCATCTCCACCTTTTGCTTCTTCTTTGCCTTAGCAGCGGGATGCTTAATATATTAAAGTGTTATTTTTTTATCCTCCCTTTACTTTCAAAATATTGTCTTTTGTATGAAAGGTCACCAGCATTTACTAGCAGTTATGTCTGAGCAATAGTAAAGGCAAGGCAGTATTTTTCTTATACCCGTGGTGAAAAATTCTAGTTATAAGAAGCAATGCCTAAAACCCAAATGACTTCAATATACTGTACCTTCATGATATTTTCTTATATTACTCTGTGGCAGGAAAGTCTAACCTCCCTTGGATGGAAAGAGATATGCCTAAATATGTGTGCACATGCACCTGCTTTTAAATAAACTCATTGTGCTTTTCTTCCTTTCTAAAATACAGCATGCTTCAGGTCCACTTTGCTCTTGCCAGAGATGAAGTAAACACAATTCCATCCATTTTTCACAAACAGAAATGTCAAGGTCTGCTTTCTGGCATACAGCTACCATAGGCATTGCTGCAGAAAAGGCATAAAGCTTTGCCTGTGACAGAAGCTGTTGGAAAGGGCAGGAGTAGTAACTTTCCAACTCAAAGCATTTCTGTACAGCTGAAAGGCCTGTTGTACTCATTAAGACAACTAAACCTCCCAAGGAAAGGAATTTGAAAAACTACATACCTGCCTGATTTCTACAGAATCTGGCCAGCTTTATTCCAGTACTCTAGTTTTATTCTGGCACAAGCCAATGCTTTATTATTGCAAGCATATCCAATACTGACACACCAAAGGATGTGGAGACCAATTGTCAATCTCATGTGAAGACGCTTAGCCATTATTTTCTTGTCGCTAATATCTGATTATATTATCATGTGAAATCTCACTGTATCTGAAGAAAACAATTTCAAAATTGACATTTCATCAACTCACTTGACAGGGACAAAGACAGGAAAGGAACCAGGTGCATCACTGAGTTGTGGCTTCTACAATCATGTGCACAGCCTGCTTAATTCATAGGGCTCTATACATCTTTTTAGCCTGGAATACCTATAAGACAGTGTTCATATTTTTCAAACATTTCTTCCAATTTTCAAAAAAATCTGTATTGTTCCTGGGGTGCTATAATTTGTATCCAGGAAAATTATTTTTAACAGCCACAGGTACTTAGCTGTTAACAAAGTAGAAACACTCTTGGGTTTGTCTGCATTCTGTGTATTTCCCAGCCCTACCTTGTTGGGATCACATGGGACTCTCCATTTAAGATGTCTGGGCATGATGTTCTCACCCCACAGAGATCAATCAATGGTAAATTTATCATTAGCCTGGGATCAGTTTTCAGTTGGTAAGAAAAGAGGTATAAACATTGCTACTATTTCTAAGGAATGTCATAAAGCCAATGGTAATTTTAACATGTGTGAGGCCATGCTCTCTGCAAACATAGCATTTATCAAATACTAACAGCCACCAGCCTCTATTTTACCAGGAGGCTGAATATGTTTATAAGACTAGGAATTTCAAGGTAGCTTTATAGGTTAATATTTTGCAAAATTAACTTCTAAGACTTCTGCATAATTCTGTGATTTATGGACAGTTCAGGAAATTAAAGGCCAAAAGATTGTCAAGAAAGAGTGAATTACATAATACTTTCAGATATCAGAATGAAATTTCCATTTCTTATCTGGGTACCTGCCCAATTTCTACTGCTGTAAAGTAGAGAGTACTAAGAAGCATTTCAGACAGTTTAAAAGTGAATTTCCAGCCTCCCTTGAATTAAAAGATTATTCATAACATTAGAGTTGCTTTTAGAAAGCTCTTCAATCTTCATGAGTTATACCTAAGATTATTAACACGGCTGAGTTTCACAACAGGGTCTTTTCCCAAACTCTGCCTTTCAGAGGACAATTTTCTGTGAAGTAAGGCCAAATTCCTCAGACTACACAGGAAAAATTACAATAAGAAACAATAACTCTACAGCAACATTAGTGGAAACACTTAAAACTACACAACCCTTTAGGAAATAGATAGCTTACTGCAAGCATGCAAACATAAAAGTCTGAAGATCTGGTACAATCTTCAAATGCAAACCCGGTTAGCAACAGAGATGCCAACTTTATGAATAAATACCTCTAGCTGTAATGCTTCATCTTCAATAGGCCAAGGCATCTTTCCAGTAATGTGAGTTCTTCTATGTTTTTTGATCTAAAAATATCCACAGTTTCAGAAATAGAGTGAAAAAGAATGTTTTTCAATATGGAAATCCTGTTTTCTGTCTAGCATAAAAAATATCAAATGTCTTTCATGAAAAACAGCTTTCAGAAGGAAAAAAATCTGCATTACCCCTCCACTTTTTTCTTTCCCATCACTTTACAGGGGAAAGTTAATGCTTTATCATGTTGCCAAGTAAATAGGTGCTTGCCCAGATAGTCAGAAAGAATTAATGGCATTGTGGAACTATCTGAAAAATCTAAAGAGTTTACACAATGTTTTGCACTTTTATATTGATTAGAAACAGCAGTAACTGATGCCAGTGATGTGGTTTCAGTAGAACATGACACAGAAGTTTCTCCTTTGTGATTTTTACTACAGCACTGCAAGCAGTATTATACTGGCTCCAGTCCATCTCATTTCATTTTGTCTGCAAGTGCATCAAAATGTAACCACCTAGTCCAAGGGAAAAGAAGGAGAAGAAGATATTTCAGCCTATTGGAAATAAGTAGCTAATTTTCTTATCCTGTGGAGTGAATTCCAATGAGACCTCCAGAGGCAGGGCTGTCAGAGATCAATGTCAGATGTCTGCCTAACTCCTCCAGCACAGCGATCTAGGGAGAAGTACTGGATACCTGCTTGGAATCCAGCCCTCCTCCAGGCAAGGAGACCTGTGGAGCAGGGCTGTAAGGCAGCCTGGTGGCTCCCCCAGAGCCACTGAGCACCTCTGCACAGCTCAGAGAAGAGGAGTGCTGCCTGATGCTTGGGCCTTTCCTCAGGCTGCAAGGGTTTGATGCTGTTTCTCCTCTCTGAGAAAGGCATCGAAACTAATCACCTGTGTGCAACTCCTATAGAAGCTGCATCCAGGAATGTAAGAGCTAGGAGTCAGAAGGTGAACAGATCAAATGGAGCTGGACTCTCACCTGTAGTGGGCAGAAAGAAAGCTCCTAGAGCTCCTACAGTTACTTTAAAAACATCCCAAACTGATCCTGCTCTACCATTAAATGCCTGTGCATTTCACAGAACAGGCTCTGTATCTCTTTCTGCCCACCCAAGTGTGCTAACTGAAGGCAAGCTGGCTATTCCCCTGCAGGTCCCAAGTTTGCTTGGGGCTTGCAGTGTTTGCTCAGGGCCTGAAGTGTTTGCTCCTTTAAGCACACAGCAGCACAAAGTGAACAGAAGGCACCAGCAATATTCTTTGCAATGTAGTGAAGAGTTCACTGGCTAGGGCATCACCCTGGAACTTGTGCTGAGACACAGCCAGCTCCCAGCTCTTTCCAGAGATGATTATACAAACAGTCTTTTTTGTCTCTGCTGCTCCATCTCTTTCCAGAATGATGTGACCTTGGTTGGAACACCATTTTAAATCACACGAAGGAGAACATTTTAATAATTGAATTTGAAATATATAAGACCACATATAGACATATGCAGCCAGCATAGTTTCTCCAAAGAATGTTGTAAGCAGCTTTGAAGAGAGAAGCAGTTTGCATCATTCCGAATCCCCATTGCTCCCAAGTTGTTGCAGTGGGTGCAGTCATGCCTTGGCTGCATTAAGTCTGGTGGCACTGAGGTCTTGGATTTGTGTGCCCTGTGAATGTACTCACAGCTAATTCAGAGAGAGATGGGTAATTTTTCCCTGGCATGATGAGAGCACTGCACAAAGAATTTTGCCCTCACCTGCATGATGAGGAAACTCCACTTGCTAAGATCACCCAATACTTCAACAAGGCAGTTCCTGTCACTGAAGGAACCTGGAGCTTTGCCCTCAACCTTTTCCTGAAGCACAGCTCAGTTGGGTGTTTTTTGCATTTTAGGCCAGCCCATAAGCTTGTAAAAATTTGAGGAAACATTTTGCAGCCTTTTGGGAATTGAACAGACATTTTAAAATTAGGTATTTGTGCTCTACAGTTTATTGGGACTGAGTTGAAGAATTAGGAAGCCTCACAGGTTTTGTTTGTGCTTTCTACTCCTTCATGTCTGGCTGGTAGATGCCCCATGGAGCATCCCACAGCCAGCAGAGCAAGGCTATCCTCAGGCTTCCTAAGGCTTAAAGCAACCACTGCAGGCTACACCTCATCTCAACTACTTCATCCCTCCTAGAATAATCATGCAGGACATGAAATACTGAGGCCTTGGACAGCAAGCTTTCTAAATTCATTCCGTCATACTTGGCCTTCTCCACCTTTCTGCCCATACCTCTCGAGAGCTGTGCAGACCAACTCCTCAATACTGACTGACAGAACCAGTGTAAGGATCATTTCTGTGTCACTCAGACACCTGGAACAGTCACAGGCAAGACCCTTCAAGGTCTTTGAATGATGAACACAATAGTTTGAAGGATTCTAAGTAGGAGGACAAAAGAATATTTCAGGCACAGCTGAATAATATTAAGGAAATAGCAGGTTTCAATCCTGGACCATCTAAGGGAAGGAGAAAAAACTAAGAAAGAAAGCAACAGAAGTAGTATTGGATAATAATGATTCCGAATTATTTAATGCATTGTTTTGACAGACTTCACATCATAAAAGTAAAATCAGACCTTCTTAATAATAAAATACAGATAGAGACAGAAACACAGCAGAGCAACAAAGAACATAATGGAAGGTATTTGAAGCTATTTTGACATTTTTTTCCTCTTTAAACAATAGAATTTACGTAAATTTGTAAACTAGTCTGAATATATTCATGATGTGTAGAAAAATAACAAGAAATACTTTTAAAATAGAAGCTAAACTAACTGTTTCAGCCATTTCACACCAGCACCAATAGAACAAGGACCTGAAAATTACTGTATAGCAAATATTGACTAACGGCCATCATGTGATCTTCAGTGTCATTGGACAGCATCCCTTTGACTTCTGTAGGATGAAGTTATATTTGACCAACTGTGGGATGCTGGTCTTCTGCTTTTACTAGAAAATATATTTATTTAAAGATGAGTGCCGTGAAATGCCTTGGAACTTGAAACACAGCTTTCTGAACAGAAGACTAAATGTAAAAATACGTTCAAATTCAAGGTGACTTTAGTCAGCCAAAATTCACATCTCAGACTGTGAAGCATCATGAATACCTCCTGTTTAGCATCCAAATTGAGAAGACACCTCAACATACACATCCTGTAAACTCTCCATCTTGCAGATCTGCAGAACTTAGACTGTCCACTGAATCCTCAGTTGCCCTCTCCTTCCCATGCCAGCCATGTGCTGATCCACTGCACAGGGAGCCCTTATTGCCACCCACCTCACAGTGACTATTCCCAGGCAATGGATGGGGAATCTACACTGCTGGGGACAATGGAACAATCAGGGTCCCCTAACAGTATAAAAGTACTTATATAAAAGTGTGTTTAATTCACCCTTGAGTTTATCCAAGTGTAGAAAAGGGCAGACAGTCCATTTGGCAGTCTATATGCTAGGAGTGGGTAACATTAAGATGGGAGTTAGGAAAGACATCAGTGAAAAAAAAAAGATAGTATACTTAATAGAGATATTTGTGGGCAACAAAAAGAATTTGGCCAGAGGAAGGTTAAGCAGGCATGAATGAGGACCTGAACTACAGAATCAGCAGGGAAAATTGGCAGAATAGAAAGAGAACAGGCAGGCAGAAATGGTGAGGATGGTGGGGACAAATGCAAGTCTGGATAGCAGCTACCATATTCTCATCAAATTCATACAAAAGCAAGGGTGACTTCAGGGAAGTCATGGTTGCATGTCTGAGAAGGCAGTAAAACACATATCATCCACATGTCTGTCCTTCAGCTTCCACAGTGTACACTCAGTCCCCAAGAAGCAGTGTCATCTCAAACTGATGCCACACATTTTTATTCTTGGAGACAGCCTGGGCCCTGGGAATTGCACTGCTATTAACACCATGCCTGCAATTTGCATGAACATCACGTTTAGCACATTAACAGCAGCTTTCAGCTTTCCCAGCAGAGCTGCCCTCTAACTTAAGCCATTTTACTGCTTCCAGAACCAAGATAGAGGTGTGGATGTTTTTGGATAGTGTATGAAACAGTTTAGCAAGTTGTCAGTCAGTTCACAGATTTGAAGGGGCTGTAGTGACTGTGTTACACCGCTTGAAGAGATAAAGCTGGAGAACGGGAAGGGACAGTGAATGTAAAATTTGGATATCAATGCAGATGGCTGACCTAACAGTAAAGAGAGCAGTGAGCAGGAATTAAGTCAATCAGAGTTAAAATGCAAAGTACAGCTCTCTGATATGGAATAAAGGAGAGGAAAGTATAGCAAATGGAAGAAAAGCAAATATAGGCTCTGTAGGGATGCCTACTAAAACAGTTTCTGTGTCTGCACTTCTGGGTTAAAGCAGCCCACCCTGAGCAGCAAGAGAGCGCCGAGAAGCGATATACTGGCAAGGCTTTCTTTCATGTCTCTTCCCATCATTTTCAGGCTTTCCTGTATCTCAGAAGAGGGCACTGTGGGATGGAGAGCTACTAAACACAAGAAAATTCAGCTGAGTTCTCAACAGGAATTGCTACCACCATATAATTTGCAATTAATTACTTCTTTTGTTTTTATCTAGAGAACCATGTGGGATCTATTTGCTCAAATGCATGAGCATTCAAATGCAGAGTTTGCTCATTCTCTAATGTTGGAGGAAGTTCTCTACCCTTTTGACATATCATCATCCGCAATCTCAGATAAATTTTCAATTGCTGAGGGGTTTTATTCCCAAAGAGATTGCATTTCCCTCTTGGTTTCTTGCACTTTATTCCTTATTAACAACATACAGTGAAAATGGCCTTTATTCTTGCTGAGACATAATGTCTCTTTAGCAATTAAGGTGAAAGCAGAGGAAGTCTCAAAACAGATGAATACCAGGTATTCATCTGTTCATGGACAATTAAACCCAAATTATATGAATTCTAGATATTCAGGGATAACACAAATATTGTACCTGCTTCCCTATTGCATTGTTCTTTATGTAACTATACCTGTACTGCATGGATATAAACTGCATAATGAATTGCACAGGCCTGGTTTTGTGTATGTATGTGTGTTTTACACTTCCAGCACATAAGTGTAAATGAATGCACAAGAGAAAAAGGCAGTAGTAAATCGGTCACTGGATTTTCCCTCTGTGCTCTTTCCTTGAGTGAATCAATATCAAAGCTGGTCAGCTCCTGATGAAGCAAATTTCCACTGCTGGCAAGTTGAAATTAAATATTTTGTAGAAACATGGTTCTTCTATGAACATGTGCTTGGGCAGGGAAAACAGATCATTTTTAAGGGGAATATTCCGGGGTTTGTTTGAAAATTGATTTTTCATTTAAGTTTATTTTTAACATAGATGAAGGTTTTGCTTACATCCTGTGGCACTGTAAAAATTAATAACATAAATTCACCTGAAACATATCAATCTAGAAGAAACAAATGTTATAAACTGCAGCATTCCACAAAAACTTAAAATTTGTCATCTCTATCCTATTTCAGAATGGAAGATGAATACCAATCACAAAATTGGAAGCAAGACATGCTGATTTACAACTAGCCAGGTCTAAATAGTAATCCAGCAGAATTAGGATCCTTCTAAAATAGGAATTATTTGGGGTCTTCAGCAGGTCTTCCACTATAACTGTTTTGTGGAAATCCAGAGCTTCCCTCTGGCTGCCCTGGAGGGCCTGGGACCCTGGCAGGGGTCAGGAACCCCCCTGTACAGAGCCCCCAGAGACACTGTCTGTGATCTCTGTCCATGGAAAAGCGTTTTTAATCTTACAGGACGAATTATCAGCTCTGAGGGTTTGATATAAGTAATAATTAAGTGTGGCACAGGTGCAAAAGTAAAATTTTAGGATTCTAGATTAGGGGTTCAAAGGGGACAAGAGGGAGGAAATTGGGTGTGTCTTGTCCTTTTTCTCCTTCTTCATGCCCTCCATGTTTCCCTGTAGTGTTGGCATTTTTCTATTGGTTTAAGCTGGGGACACACTGTTCAATGTAGATGATAGATATTGGCACATGATTGTAAATATAGTACACATAGTTTCTGGTATATAATGTTTGTAACATCCCACTGGGGGCAGAGCCCCACACGCTGCCCTGCAGGACAGACCTGCGGCAGGGCAGCAGAACATGTTAGAGATAAGCAAAAATAAACAACCTTGAAAACAGCACAGACGAATTATGATTTCTTCTTTGGCAACAGGGCAGAAAGACAGAGACTTTTTACAATCTTGAAATCATCAATACCACAGATTCCGACACTGTTTTGCTTTAAAACTTTGCCATTTTTAGCTTTCTGTTATCTAGGGTAAATTTTCTACTCCATTTCTGGCTAGACAGTTTTTTTTTAAATTATTATTATTATTATTATTTCTCCTTCCCTTCTAATATTTAATTACTCATAAATTCAGCTTGGATTTTTTCATTTATTTTCTATCTGTTGTGACCTGTCTCTCATCTTACTTCCACCTTAGTCCACCAAATGTGATTTTGTTTCTTTGAACATTTGAGACACAGTGGTATCCTACCTGTTTATCCTGGAGCTGCAGTGTCACATGGAATCCTCTGGCTCTAGCAGTGTTGTGGGACCACTGCCCTCCCTCCTCCTCCTCAGCCCAGCCCTGTTCAGCCCCCGCTCTGTCCCCAGCCAGGTTTGCTCCCAGTGAAGCCACTCAGGAACTCTGGAGGTGCTGAGACCGAGCTCCTTCCCCAGCACGTACCCAGGAAAGTGCAGGGATTACTGCATGCAGACAGACAAAGCCATAATGACAATTCCTAACATTTCCATTTCTGGGCCAGCACTCCCAGGTGATGTGAGCTGTAGACACCACAAAAAATGCAGCCATCAAGCCCAGTTGCCCTGAGGATTTTGGCAATGCACTCACACTCCCCTCTCCTTCCTCATCTCAGTATCAGGGTCTGACCCATGGGGCACCATGCAAGATCCAGCCTCCTGCAGCTGACAAAAGGTTCACTCCATTTCTGGATCACAGAAAAGTGTCTGCCTGTTTGGCACTGGCCTGAGAGGCGGGTTCAGAGCTTGGAGAAGTGCAGTGGCGTCTATAAGGGGACCTCTGAGAGCAAGCAAGGGCAGCAGATGGGCAGGGCCCAAACTGGGAGGAGGAGGTCTCAGATGTTTTGTAATGCTCAGCAACAGCCATAGCTCATTTCAGAGCCTGCTGCTTCTCCACAGAAACTTCCCTCAGGATGCATGTAAAAATTATGAACAAAAAAAGAATTCTTGAGTTTCACTAAATCCAAGGAGTTTGTATGATAGTGTAAGTGTATAATGAATGCTGCAGTTAAGGCTGAGGAATGCTTCTGTTTTGGATAATTTATGGGAATTTTTCACATGCAGCTCTATTTTGGAGAAAAATGGACAAAGCTTAATCACATCTCATATTACAGTTAAAAATGGTTAAGACAGAATTAATAACTTACTAAGGCATTTTGGAAGGGAATGGTTAAACCAGTAGAACAATAGGAGTTAGATTTACATGATGCATGAATCTGAAACCTCAGGCAACCTTCTACCTAAATTAACTTTCATTTAAATATCTCAGAATGCCTGCATTCCTACTCACAGCATTCCCCCAGTACAGGATTTCTGCCAGTAGGAATGCCAAGTGTCACATACACCTTGACAGAAACAATCATCTCAGGTCTGCTTATGAGCACCACTGACAGTCTCCCAGATTTCAGCAACAGCAGCAACAGCAGCTCACCTGGAAAATGCCCTCAAGCTCTTTCTAAGCCTCTTAAAGAGTAGAGCCTTACCTCATAATCCAGTCAGCAGAGTACTTGTTTAGGAAGAAGCAGACAACTTGACCTCCTGGTTATGTGGGAAGCAAAACTAAGCCACAAATCCTTCCCCAAGAGACCGTGGTGAAGGAAGAGCTGCCCTCTGCCTCAGAAGGAGAACTCTGTGGGATGCAGAGGTGATCTGTCTTCTCCAGAGGACAGGGGCATCTGGAGAGGGCATTCAGCTCTAAGGCTTGGGAAGCACATTTCACTGCAAAAGGAGGTGCAAGACCCAGAGTTTGATGTGAAGGTGGCAGCCACAGGAGGCAATGACAGAACTACAGGCACAGCTCTTTGTGTTAATTCAGTCCCAGCTACATCCCATGCTAGCTGTAGGAATCAACTCACTTAGCTCCAGGCACACAAACTGAGGCATCTCTTCTGCCAGTGAAGAGCACTGTGTCCCTTTGAAAGGATATCTATCACTTCTTAACCTACATCACCACTGTTCTCCAGCTTAAACCATCTATATTAACTGTGAAGTAGAATACAAGGCGTGTTCTTGGCCTGATCTGCTCTTGGTATTTAACAATTAGGCTGTTACACCAAGGAACACGAACCACAGGATTTGTAGGAAATGTCACTTTTCAGACAGCAGTGCTAGGTTACACTTTGCAGAAGTAAATCATTAGTAGCCCTCATCTAATTATCTGCATCTTGCTAAGCAATCTCCACATTAAATGTCTTTGATCAAATCTTCAGATGGTTTAATTAGCAGACTTCAGGAGCCCATGTCAGTTGTAAGATCTAAAATTCTGCCCTTTGATAATCATTACTAAGTACATCTTTCTGCCTTTTTCTATCACACCAATATTACCCCTGACTGCACAGAAAGAAATGCAGCTGAACCCTTCTAACCTACACGCAATAGTTAATCAGCAATTTTTCAGTTGCATGTGTTTTGTCTCTGTTAGTTGGCTTTAAAAACAAATATTTATGTCAGGAATGGCGCCAGTGGCATAAAAAATATGCGCTTTCACACTCCTAAGGCTGCCTCCCCATCTCTGTACTCACAGTCTTTCATCAGTTGGATGCATCCCAGGCCAGTATTTGTGATCTTATTCTCCATAATCTGAGTTTTGTGTCTCTGTGTGACACCAGACAGAATGCCTCTATATCAGATGTCAGCATATGCACCTAAAGTTGTCCAAAATTGGGCTTTGTAGGAAGATAAATCTATTTTACTTCTGTGGAAATCCTCATTCCATCTAAGGCAAATATCTAAACTGTGTTTGCTGGTTAAACTCACAGAGGTTTAGTCTCTCTCCTTCTGTAGGCTAATGAGAGAATTTAAGTTTCTGAATTTCATGCCACAGAAGCACAGAACTCTGGAGTACCTGCCAGGGTGATCTCACAGCCACCTCGAGCTGCATTGTGGCCACAATGCTGGAGACTGCAGAGCAAGTCAATGTCCCCTCATCATCCATGCCCTGCCTTTGCAGGGAGAGAGCTCAGGCAGGCAGCAGGGGAGCTGCCATCCTCTCCTGCAGATCCCAAAACCTTGACAGCAGGACATCCAACCTCTAGAGGGAGCTTGCCTCTGTTAATCTGAGACACTCTGATTTAAATCCCTGGCACTGTGCAACACAAATGTTCAAGAACCCCATCCTCCTTCCTGCCTGTAGTTTCTTTCTTTCCTAACATTCCCTCTAGAATTGCACACTGTCACCAATATTACTTTGTTTTGTTAAATAAGATGTAAATCAATAGGCCTATTATTCCCTTTGTGCTTATTCATTAGACCGTGTGGGAAGTTATGGCACACTACTGAAATCACAATCAGAAGCTGATTTGTGTCTGCAGGTTTTATCAACATATATAAAACTGACATTCAAAAGTGTGTCTCACTCTTCCATTACAAAAATTTACCTATCTTCTCCTTCTCCCTTCCTCCCACATCCAACAACAACAACAGGGAAGAAGTTTTCTTAGTCAAACAACATTTGATACTCCAAAGTGCAAAATGAGCTTGTGAATGATACTAATTTACCCAACCATCACAGCTCAGGCAGTTTTACTTGCCAGGGAAGTGTGACAAAGAAAATGCAACTGATCAGGGAATTGTGCAAGCAATAAAATGTTATTTTACTGTAGTTAAAGAAAATTAGCAAGAGCAGGCATAAAATAGTTACATTGATGTCTTTAAAATTACCTAAGTGAAATAAGTGAACAAAGATTGATATCAAGAAAAGGATTCTTTAAACTTGATTACTCTGATGAGCAATTTTGTTCTTCAGCCCATTTGTTTTGGATAAAATGTCTGTGTCTTCTCTGTGTTTCACTTACCCATATTACAGAGGTACAGCAATTCCCTACACTCATTTGTGAGGATGTGCTTTGGAGGATGTTAGATGTACCAGCGTCATGCTTTTCAAAATGCGTTGCTCAGCTTAACAGCCCAGTGCCCAGATTTCAAATGTCTCACCTTCAGCCCCAAGATAGACTTTCTGTTTGCCAATGAAGTGTATGCAAGGAAAGAAAAATCCAGATGCCAAAGCAAAGCCAACCACTATCAGTGAGGATGGCTGCCTCTCGGAGGCTCAGCCCATGCCTGCTCCTGTTTAGTTCAACACGCAAAGAGTCCAAGAGCACAAGTGTGTACAGCAGAGAAACCCTCTTCTTTACTTCCATGCCTGTCAATATACTGTTCTGACACTGCCTATTTGTCACTCACTTCTCCTGGTAACAGCTAACCACTAAATACCCCAGATGCCCACATGCTGTTTACAAAACTTGTGATCTGCTGGCCATTATAATAGTCACACCACATTTGTATGAGTGCCTATTTCAGAAGAAATTAATCTTTCATTTAAGTGAAAAAAGTTTTGATTGCACCCAGACCTGCTTTTCATGTCTAATTTTAATGTATTTTTTCCCTTCCCTTCCCTCCATTTAAAAGGTGAATCTTGACCATGTTGTATTCCTTATCTTCTCTGGACATAGCCTTAAATCACTTCCAATCATCCAGATGAGTAGATTTATGCTAAGTATTACTGAATTTTCTATTTCCAAAGCCAAAGCAATTCCTCAGGATGTAATAACCAGCCTTTTTCAGCCAGAAGCCACTTTGGTGGCTGAAAGAAATTAAGTGCTTTTGTAAATATAAAGAGCAAAAAATTGAGACATGACCTCTACATTCTGATTTTCCTAAACCTGAAAGGCTTCCTGCTGACTCCAGGTTGCAGTCAGATCTCACAGCCTGGACAAATATGTTCCCTTTCAAGTGATTGTCTCTGAAAAAGGACAAAATGCTCCAATTCTTTAAAAACATATATATATATATATATATATATATATATACACAAATAATCTCTAATAAAAAGAACTGACAGATATTATTTCCAGGTGTCAGTATTTATATATGGCAGGCTGCAGGGCTCCCATTCTCTTTCAGACAAGGCAGAGAAGTTACCCCAGTATTTGTAGAAGCATCTTTACCTCTGTGCTCACACTGTCTGATACTGTAGATCTTGGAATAGTCATGTAAAACACACAGCTACAACTTGTATCCCCCACACTATATATATATATATATTTATATTTATATCCCTGGCGTGTTTCCTGGCTGCTCAATTCTGTTTTGTCTCATGAATTGCAAACACTACTCAAGGATTTGCTGCAGAGAATACAGAACTTCTTGACCTTTATTGATGGCACAGATGTTTCCCTTTCTGAGGGACTTTCTTATCTATTAAAGTCTCCAATCTCTCCCCAAGAAGGAGATGCATGTAAAGGTATAGTTCAGTTCTTCAGTTTCATTCTCGTTACTCTCCATATTGGACACGTTTCCTCACATGAAGATACACTGGAACACATTTCTACCCACCAGTCCTGGAAACACCTAAAGGTGAAAGGCTCTGTGCTCTGTTCACCAACAGACCTGTCATGTTATGGGAAACCATGGAAAGTGAAAAACTGCTGTGTGGCATCTAAGATGACTTAAGTTATCTTAGACTATCTTAAGTTAAGTTTGATAAGTTATCAAAGCTACCAAAGGAGAAAGGGGGTGAAGCAAATTTGCAGAAGTGAGGGACATCGAGCTGGACTTACAGAAGAGTGGCCAGTGCTCTACTCCCATAGTGACCCCATGGGCAAACCCCCTGTGGGGTGGCAATGGACACAAACCAATTGGCAGCACAGAGGTTAACCCACAGGGTTGACCAGCACATCAGCATGTTATCAGCATGTTATCAGCATGTAATCAGCATGTTATGTGATGCCAGCACATCAGTGCCTGCTAGGTATGATGCAAATGATCTGCAGTGAGGGCTGGACACTGTACTGGGTCTGCCTGACTTTGTTCCCAGCAGTCAGTATGATGCTGTGCTTTGGATCTGTGGCTAAAGCAGTCCTGGTAGCACATCAGTGTTTGGGCTGCTGCTGAAACAGTGCTTGCACAGTGTCAAGGCTTTCATCTCCTTCTCTCCAAAGTGAGTAGGCTGAGAGTGGGCAAGTGGCTGAGAGAGGGCACAGGTAGGACTGCTGGCATGAAATGACCAAAGGAATATTTCACACCATATGGCTACATTCTCAGTAATAAAAGCTCAAGAAAGAAAGGACAAAAGGAAGGCATTTGTTATTACATTGTTCATCTTACTAAACAAATGTGCATGTGCTAAAGACCTGCGTTTCTAAGAATGACTGGACATCTGTGTGCCTGTGGAAAGTCCTGAATGAAATCCTCCTTTTGCTTTGCTTGTGCACTCAGCTTTTCCTCTCCCTGTTAAACTGTCATTATCTTGGTTTATGGGTCTTCTGACCTTCCTTGTGTTTTCCCTCTCTCCCACCCTAATCCCATGAGACAGGAGATTAAGAGAGTTTTCAGGTGGGTATTTGTGTGCTGGCCAGAGTCAACCCACCCTAGGATGAGTAGTAAAAATTGTTGAGTCTGGCCCCTTATGACCTAGGAAAGTTCATACATGGGGAAGATGCTGCTGACAGATTATTAAGCAGCATGAAGCCTGACTTCTTGAACCAAGTGATCTACCATGCCAACTCTCTCTTGTCAATATTTTAACCCAAGCCACAGAAGCTGTCCCACAAGATCAATCAAACCACCACCCTAGGGTAGTAACTGCAAGGTACATAAAAGATACTCAAAGTACAGAAATCTCCTAGGAGTATTTCATTCAACCTCCTAGGAGTATTTCATTTCAAAGAGGGGAGAATGAGAAGGCTACACAGCAGGTAGTTCAATGGACTGGCAGAGGCACAAAACATAGGTAAGAATTCTTTACAGATTGCCCATTATAGACTCAAAATGCACTGCCACGAGAAAAGATAAAAGATTACCATCCGACCATTGTAAAAGGCAAGAGTATTCAATGGCAGAGTAAAATGCTGCCATTAGAGGAAAAAAGCAATCTTAAAAAAATAAAAAGGCCTAAATGAGAAAAATTTAAAACCAGCTTGACTGTTAAGAGGTTGTCTGTAAAACCTTATACATGCCTAAATTACTGGGAAAATAGATTTTTTTAAAAGTAAAAAATACTAACTTTCCCAAACAACTTTACCTGGAAATCTGGCAGGGAAGCCAGGCTGAAAAGTCCTACTTATATCTAAAAGGAGCATGCAGGGAAGATGAATCTGAAGGAAAAAAGTCTAATTAATTCTTCCCCAGAGTGTCCCTCCTATAGGAGCTATGAGACTCACTGACACCAAAGCCTTTCCTCATGAGGATGAGACATGGGAACAATCCCAACCCACAGTGGGATGAAGAAATTGAAAGAATCATAAGAAATTGAGAGGATCAGATGGTTTCCAGGGTGAAGGAGCAGAGGTACAACACTGCTAAGCTCTGAAGCTTGGTATTTAATCTTTGGTTTAGAAGGTTATCTGTAGGGAAGAGAGAAAAGGCGCAGCATGGGACCGTGATTTCTGAAAGCTGTGCTGATGGTGATAGCTCCTGTGAACTGAGCCTGAATGGCACAGTGAACTGAATAGAGGTAGTTTTGTCATTAATAGCACATAGATATATTGGAGAAAAGTCAGATCCAACATGGCTTTTTATGGGAAAGAGGTACTTCAAAAAGCTAGAGAAGCTCTGTTAAGAAATCAGTGAGCATGTGGTGAGGAGTGACATGGTTATATCACGCACCTGAATTTCCGAAAAGCTTTTGAAAGTTTGGACACTTAACACTCTTAAAGATATTAAGCTGTCACGGAAGAAAAGAGAGAGAAACTCTACTAATTAATAATTGTTACTTTGAAAGCTGAGCAGTCAAAAATTGTGGCTGGTCAGTTCTTACAGTGGAGGGAGGTTCACCCACAGGGAGTCAGTTTCAGGGCTACAGCCAGCTCTGTTCACTCTTTATTCACAAATTAACTGTAGAAGTCTGTTCATCACTATTAATGCAATGAATCTCTTTTAGTGTGGTGGTAAATATCCAGCTGCTAAAAAAGCATTCAGAAAAATCAAACATAAGACTAACCTCAAATACTTGCAGAAAGCTCTCATGGTGGAGTAATAAATGGCAGAAGAGATTCAATGTCAATAAATGCAAAGTAATGCACATGGCAAAATAATGATCCTAACTATACATATGCAATGATGGGCTCTACATTAACAATTCATGAAAGAGGTCTCAGAATAACTCTGGATAATTTCCTGAAATGTCAGCTCAATGTTCAGTAGTCAGAAAGGCAAAAAAGACAGTAAGGAATAGGAGGAAGAGAATGAAAGCAAGCAGAAAACATCATTACAGCATAGCACAAAACCACTGTTCACCTACAGCTTTCCCAACCACTCCATCTCAAATCAAATGGGGCAGATCCATGAGGGGACAGAGCTGTTGAGAGGCACAGACACTACAGATCATCAGCTGCATCCTGAAGGACAACAAGTCTTTGCTTCATGCCTGGGCCATCCCAGCTGAGCTGCTTCTTTCTGCTTCCTGTGACAAAGAAACTCATCTGCTGTGTTCAAAGCAAGGGCAAAATAGTCAAATCATTAAACTGCACAGCCATTGCTCCTGGTTTTAGTGCCCTCCAGAGCTGTGTTGTAAAATATAAATCATCCACCAAAAATATAAGCATTTAAGAGTCACTTTCACTTGATGAACCTGCTATTCTCATTTAGTCCTTCATAATCGTTCATGTTGAAACGGAAAAAAAACGAGACAAAGATCAGAGAAGATGTAATATGAATTGCAAGTTAATGGGAGAGGAGAACAAGACAGGAATAACATTTATATGATGCATAGTTTTGAAACTGTAAGGCCTTTCCTTGTTTTAACTAACATAAAGCTTAAATTACATTTTGGCACCCTTGAAGTAGTTCTGAAGTTATCTGCAAGCTATGAGTTAATCTTGTACCTTTGCTCTGACCTCCTCCTACTACAGTCACAAGCTATTAGTTTACTGAGTGACAGAAAAGGCATAACATAATCACAATCTGAAACTGTCCTTTGTTGAGTATATGTGACAGTAGAATGCAAACCAGAAAGCTGATCTTGAGAAATATCTTTGCTCAAAGAAGATGTACCTGGACAGTCCATAAAAATAACAACACATACAACTATATGAGATGGACCAATGAGGAAAATCTCTGTTGTAGAACTCTCTAAGTGCTGTTACTAGAGATGGTAGTGTTGGTAGGCATGGTCAACCTATACACAGAAGATCATCATGGAACTGCCTCCATCAACATTGCAGAAAAATAAGGTCAGAGACAGAGAGGAAAAGGATTAAATTGTCTCTGCTACATAACAATTTGTTTTTCATGTTTACAAATGCATTTCTTTCCACTTCATTTATGCCTTCTGGTCACATGTGAGTATCAGCTCTTTTAATACTGAAAATAAGAGGGCTCTATCAGAAACGGTGTGGCCAGCAGAGAAATTATTGTCTCCCTGTACTCAGCACCTATAAGGCTGTAGCTCAAATCCTGTGTCCAGTTTTCAGCCCCACCCTACAAGGAAGACATTGAGGTGCTGGAACATGTACAGGGAGGGCAATGGAGCTGGTGTAGGGTCTGGAGAATGAGTTTTATGAAGAGCAGCTGAGGGAGCTGGGGATGCTTAGCTGGGAGAAAAGGCAGCTCAGGGGGGACCTTACTGCTCTGTACAACTGCCTGAAAGGAGGGGGCAGTGAGATGGGGGCAGTTTCTTCTCCCAAGTAACAAGCAATAGGACAAGGAGAACTAGCCTTAAGTTGCACCAAAGGAGAGTTAGATAGGGAATTAGGAAAAATTTCTTCACAAAAATGGTTATCAAGCATTGAAACAGGCTGCTCAGGGAACTGATGGAGTCACCATCCCTGGAAGTGTTCAAAAAACACGTGGATATAGTACTTGGGGCCATGGTTTAGAGGTAGATTTGGCAGCGCTAGGTTAACAGTTGGACTTGATGATCCTACAAGTCTTTTCCAAACTAAAAGATTTTATGATTCTTTGAATCATGATTTCTGCATACCTGTCAGCCTCATTTCTACAAATTAATCTTTGTTCAGCCAAACAGTCTTTGTGTGCTTGCAATTCAGGTAGCACCATACTGCTGCACAGTTTCTGGGTTTACCTAGCCCACAGGTTTGCCTAACCCTTCAAGAAAAAAATAAAAGCTTGACTTCTGGAGACTGAGCAAATAACCTACCCTTGAATATGAGAACATTAGCACTGTATTCATTTCCACATGACATTTAAGTCTGTAATCCATGCTGTGCAGAGTCTGGGGGATCCTCCTTTCCCCATGACTCATTTTACTTCCTGCTTGGCCTCTGAATCTAATTGACTCTTCTAGTTAATTTCATTTGGATTGTCATTATGGTTATGACATTTAACAAGATTCCTTTCATGTTTAATACATTTAAATAGTAAATTAAAACAAGATCTAGCCACTACTGACATTTGCAGAATGTAGGTATTTGCAGTCATATTTTCCATGTACTATGAATGCGATTGGAGAAGAGTTTTTTGGCAGAGGAATAGTATATTTTGTTTGTTTGTTTCCTTTCTTATTTACTTTCCCTTTGTAAAGAACTTACAGGCAGTGCAGGAGTCTAAAGCTGAGATGACCCACATACAATTTCTTGATCTCATTAATCACTGAATTAAGTGATTGACTCTATTTGATTGCAATTACAGACTCTACCTCTCTCTCATTAATCATGGCAATAAGGCCATGATTTTCAAAGTTATGTGGGTGACTGATTTTTTCTAAAATCAGTTACAAGAGTCTTTTCCTATGTAATTTATTTGAATAACTTTCAGTCATTGTTTTGTTTTCACACAATTCGCATATAAACCTAACAGACACAGGGGTTTAGCTATGGCTTACTGACTGCACAGTTCAAGAAATCCGAGGATTTATGTCTGTGTATAGATGAGGGGCTGAAACAGAGAAAGAGAATAACTACACAAAACGTACATCCTAAAATTGCTTGCTCTCAGGAATAACATTTTGACTGCTAGATAAATTACATTGTGTTTGCACATTTGTGGAGCAATCATGACATCCAGTGGGCATCCCCCTTACTGCAGGGCACCAGTACCTTGACTTCACTACAGGACAGGTGATGGGTCATGAGAAGAAAATACCAATAAAATTTCCAGGGAAATAATGTTTTAATTTCTTTTTTTTCTATTTTTTCTATCTCTTTTTTTTTTTTTTTTTTTTTGTGAATGCTTTTCAAGCATTTCTAATTATTAGTCTTGCTAATTGTACTAGGCATTAAACAGTATTTCAAGACCTTAGGACCACAGCACAGCACAGAATGCTGCTTGGCATGCTGATCCATACAGACCAGTAGTTTTGTCACAAATTCAGAGTAAAGGGCAGCCAAGTCTGCCCAGAAACTCATTCAGCCTTCACAGGACTGTAACAGGTGCTCCATGATATTCCAGTCTGCTGTGAGTTGGATGAAATAGCTGCAGACTCTCTGGGGTATTTCTTGTCTTTCACAAAACTACTTTTGTGAGCTCGCTAACCTTTATGAAGGGTGAGATAAAGAAGGAGGACAGAGAGTCCAGACCTCGGACAAAGAGGCACGTTCATCATACATCATAATGAGGAATCCATTGTATATGGTGGCTGGCATTGTTGTAACAAAGGGATCAATTAAATTGGCTGTGGGTGCACTGATGAATTTTAAGGCCTTTAAACCTTAACTTTCTGCTTTTGTAATTTGCAACAGCATTTAATATGTGCACACATTTTTCTAGCTACAGCTGTTGCTACATCCATTGCTTCCTATTCATTTCCCATCCAGAAGTCCACAGTTGCTATACCTGTGCCTTTGCCAGATATTCTGCAGCACACAGGTAGCCCGTAGCCTAGTCACCATTTTTCAACAGATTTCTCCTTGGAGACAAACATGGCCAACTCACTCCCCAGTTTTTACATTCTTGTTTTGCTCAGGATCACTGACCAAAAGCACCACACTCAGCTTGTGTCCTCAAGACTGACTGGCACCCTTTGAAGTGACTATGACTGTGCTGGGTAATCTCTTGCATACTCATCATCAGGTTTCAGCTTTGATGCTGAAGGCAAAAGGACTGGGTACACTTCCCAGATACAAATCAAAGGATATTCCCAGGCTCAATCCCACTGATTACTCAGGGCAGACTTTGAGTCATGTTTCTGCCATCTAGCAGATATCCAGTGTGGCTGCACTGTACAGCTTCTCATTCGGAAGTTTATCTTCCCAACCAGTCTTAGGCAGTCCGCTAAAAATATTATAGTGTAAATCCTGAAGAAACTACTGGGTGCACCTGGGAGATGTTGGTAGGAATCACTGAGCACTGGCTCAAGCCAATCCCTGCAAACAAACCAGCATACAGGTTATTGAGTGTGTAAGGGGAGTGACAGTGCTAACTAAAACATAAATTCAGGGTTGTCATTCTGTTAGTAACTGAGCAGCAACAGCAAGAGACACCATCCCTCCTCTCCATTCACACTGGATTAAATGACTGTACACCTTTCCAGCACACAGCATTACTCCAAAGCCTTTGGATGAAAATGAGAGTAACCTTTTCTTCAGCCTGCCAAGGGACTATGTAACCTTGTAATTATCCAGCTTTAGATAGAGGAGATATATTGTAATTTTGTACAAAAAAGGTCACAGGTTTATGCATCCTCTGACAGACTGCAGGAAGAGAACTATGGCAAAACCTCTCCAACAGACCTTTTAAATTTATTTTTCCCAAGTGCATTAAATTTTAATGTCATCTTTCTGACCTGTATGTTACAGTATTTATGAACATGTGATTAACCGATACCACTGCAGAAAGCCAAAAGTGTCAAAAACTATTTGGTTTTAATTTACTTTGGCTCCCTCTTTTAAAAAATTATCAATATTGTACTAAGAAAAACAGATTGCAGTGCTGAGAAGGAAGACAAACTTAGATAAACTCATATTAGTGACTGACATTCAATAAAAACAGACTGTGGTTAAAAACCTACCAGCTGCCCTGTCAGTAAAACAAAGCTGTTATTTTTGTTTTACAGACCCAGGTTTTGAGGAAGATGTACAGTACAAACACAAAGTAAAAGAGGTGTCTTGCAAGAAAGAACAATAACACAACAGAGAGATCACACCTATCATGTGGTGAGTGGGATCATCCCAGGCAGTACATACACTATGTTGGTGCCCACCAAGTTTTGGTAGGTACCCAGCATGTGGGAGTTAGAGGGAAGCTGGAGGTGCCTACTGCGGTGGTCTGAGATGACACAGGAGAAGCTGATGGCTCTCCAAATTCAGTAAGTTTCTGTTGGCATAACAAGGAGCAATGCACTATCTGCTCATAATTTAAACTCTGTCTTCACCACAGAAGGTGGTGATCCCCTTCTAGTCCATGGTGAAGACTTCTCTTGCCTGTAAAGCTAGGGTATTTCTCATTCCCCAGGAAAGAACCAAGTCCTTCCTTTGCTAAGCTTGCTTCTTTTAACAGCTCAGTGTAGTCTCCTCAGATTCCTGATGAAATGGCCCCGCCTGGAACTTTGCTTCCAGCAGCACCAGGCTAAGGACCAACGCCACGCCATTTGAAGAATGAAGTGACCTTTACCAGTGCACTCTTCTAAGTAGGAAACGGCCTGCTCTGTGCTTGTGTGAGCTGTTCTGAACATTATTCTTAGCAGATATTGACAGCAGAAGAAAAATAGCTGAAGAACACTTTAGAAAGCTGTTAAATGTGTAACTGAAGCACCAAGCAACCTCAGACAGCAAGTACGTACCCCAGACAGGCACAGACCAGAATCCAGTTTGTTTGGGAAGAGAGGGCTCTTAGTGCAAGTCACATATTGGACAACTAAAGTGCTGTTATCCTTCTTCAGACCAATTTTAAGCCCTCTCATGCCACCTATGAAATTGATGTATGTCCTGAAGAGGCTGCCGAAGAAACTTTGTTCAGTTACTTTTACGGATAACTGATGCCTAAGGAAATATTTCATTCAAGTTAACAATCTCTTAGTAAGAGCAACAAAAACTTTAAAATTCTGATCCTTTCTCTTTTTCTGGAACTCAGGGCCTCAGACACTGACACTTTAGAATTTGTTATAAGACTAAATTAGGTTGAAAATCTGGAAGTTTAGTTTTGCTTCTAACAAAAATGTATTCCCCATTTTAACTGTGGAGCATCCTCCCCCCCATCCTCCTCCTCCTCCTCCACAGCCCTGACCTTTTTACCTCTTCCCAGGTGGGAAACAGGATGCACCAGGCATTGCCCACAGCTCTCCATTTGCTGCCCTGCAACTCCCAAAGCACAGAAAGAAGATGTTCTTAATATACTTTATTTTTCCCTTGTAAGTAAATTACCTTTAAACAGGTTGTAGAGGTCATGGATCTTCGCAAATTGGAAGCCAAATTCTTTGCAAGCAGCTTTTGAATGCTCACAGTGTGGGACTGCTTCACCCCTCTCCCATTTCTGAAGCTGGAGAGGAGCATCAGTTCATGGTGGAGAACTGGGAAACTTGGGTGAGATGATTAAACTCTGAGGACCACAGAGAGAGTCAGGCCTGGACTTAGGAAAGAAGTGAGCAAGAGCAGATAAATAACCAGTGAAGAGAAAAATCTAATTGCACAATACAGTCCAGGTTTGTCATGTCTCTTTTGTCATCCACTCCCTGCTGCCCCCAACACAGTTTCTCTAAGAGCTGGGTTTTTAAACACCTTTTATGTGCCTCCTGCAACATTTCTGTGCTGTGGAAGGTAAGAGTAAAATGTACCAAACAGCATATACACAATTGCCTCTCAGGTAAATGTCCCCTTGTATATTGGAACTAGATGGTCTTTAGGGTCCCTACCAACACAAGGCTTTCAATAAATCAGGAACAAAACTGAAGCTTTTTTCCTCTTCTTTTCTACTCTTAAAATATTTTTTTTTTTAAAAAACCCACACATTAAATTTAGTGGGAGTTACAGTGGAGGTGCTTCTTCCTTCTTGTAAAGGCTTCAAAGGCCATCCTGCCATGTTTGCTGTCTGTGTGGTGGGGAGCTGTGGAGACAGTTATGGAGAGGTAGGAGAGGAGGGTAAGGGTGTTCAAACAATATGTAAAAGGCTTCTCTTTTTTGAAAAACCTGTTGTATATCCTCGTACTTTTGACCATTCAGCTGCCCCTCCCAAGCTCCAGAGATAAATTAGGGTTTAAATACACTTGCAGAAGACAACCTGGTGTGCCCCTATATTCTGACTGATGTGTTCTGATATTCTCCTTGCTCCTTTGCTAGGTCTGTGCAGCAGGCATTATCAGATGTTCCTCAGCCAGCATCAGCCATTTTGCACACATCTCTCAGAGATTTAGAAAAGCAAATCAGAGCACACATTTCCAGCTCCAAAGCACCCTTGGTCAAGGGGGAAACTTCTGACCCCTGTGTTATTTAGGGAGTTTGAATATAGCACAGAAGAAAGAGCTTCTCAGGAACGTCTGGTTAGAAAACATAAGTGTTGATAACAGCCCAGCACAAAGGAAATTGAATGAGTGGGCAGGACAGTCCACATTTTCTTTTGTGTCTAATCACTAATCAGAAGGAAATTTCTCCAGCACAATTTTCTCAGAATAAACAAGATTGAGAAGAGTAAGCAATCATGATACGGACAGGCAAAAAATGTATTATACCTCAGATTGGTCTGGTTACAGGAAGAGAATTGGCCTTCTTTCTTCACTTCTGTCTGCAAACCAATTTGGTCATTTCACGGGAGATAATTTTGCTCTCCATTACACTCTTAAGAGGGTGAAAGAATGTAAAACTAATGCCTGAAAATGGAATGTCTCACACAAGGCATTTGAGGGAGTAGGAAGATGAAGGGCATGAAAAAAAAAACATTTTACTTCATCTGAGTCTCAGCCAAACTTTGCTGCTTGTTGCTGGTCTTGGAGCCTCTGGGAGCTTGCTTTTCAGGCTTTCTTGTCTAAACTGAACTGTGAAAAATATGTTCTTTAAAGTTTTATGTTCTCTGTTAAAACTATTCACTTTAAAAGTCTCATTCTCACATATAAAGTCTTAATATTTTAATGGGTTTTTTTATTTAAAAATAAGCAAAGTGTATTTGAAAAATAGTTTTGCTTTTGACTTTAAGCCTTTAAAACACAAACCAAGTCTGCTAAGGTCTCCTCTGTTAAAATATGGAAAGTGGATCTACTTTTTTCCAACAATTTAATAAAAGTTTCTCTACCCTGCTGGGTGCATTTGGAAGTAAAAAAGAAATTATATAGACTATATTATTGATCATTCCTGGTGGAACACCAGCAATGATAAATTATATGGAACTGCACAGTTCATTAGACATTGACAGGGTGAGGTACTGTCCTTCTGGAACATGTGGTGCATACAGCAAGCAGATGCATTATAAAATGCCCTATTTTTATTTAACTCTTCAGGGGTCCTTAAAACTCAAAGGAATTGGTTTCAGAAAAGTTTCACTTTCTTTTAGTTTAATTAGGGATTTGTAGAATATACACTGAAGACTGGAGAGTAGCTTTGCCTTCACAGGGAGTCCACTGAAAGGCCAACAGCTTGCTTTTCTGGAAAAAGCAAATTGCCCTGTACCTACAGTCTGGTTTCCTTCACATATAAATCCCATCTCTACCAAGTCTTCAAAGAAACAATAATGAAAGTTAGAAATTTAAAATCTGATGCTAGCATTGAAAATGGACAGACAGTTTTGGTTGTTATTGTTTACACATCTGATGAAGTCAGCATTAGTGATGTTGTACTGATGTTATTGGTACTTGCTTTTCCTGCCACTAAACGAATAGTAGAAGCAGGCACAGGCTCTCATACATCACTGCAGCCTGTGATGCCCACAAATGGATTAATCAGCTCTCATTAGTTGCTAGGAAACAATGCCTGGACCTTAGTGTCTCTTCAGCCAAAGAGGGACAGGGATGTGGAGATGTTTCCCGTGTGTGCTGCATGGTCAGACAAGCATTTCACCGCATCTGTTGCTGGCCAAGCTGCACAGCTCATCCCCCTGCAAGCTGCACTACACTGCTAAATAAATTAGAAACAAGATGACTCTTCACCTCATGGCATTTCTTACCATTTCATTTCTGTCAACACATCTTGTGCTTCTCTGAGTCCGATTGGGTGAGATATGATTCAGAAGAGTAGTTGCAAGGCTCCAGAAGCAATAGAGTCACTCTTCCTGTTAGCTTCTGTTTATAAATAACTATGGTTCCACAATATCTGGTATTGCCTGCGTAACTCAGCTGCTGTTACTGATGTGCACCATACAGCACTTCAAGATCCCAACCAAAATCATAAATGCAGGTGAAAAATTGTCTCTGCACTTTACATTACATTTCACTTTACATTACAAACAGATAAACATGTAAAAGACAAAGGGAATAAAGTGAGATCCCCATTTAATTGGGTCAAGAGCAGGCAGTGAGGTACAACCAAATGAAGAGACTTGCATGGAGACTTAGGATGAGCTGTAGCAAATCCAAGAACTCAGTTTCTGCTTTTTTACTTCTCTATAGTCCAGAGGGAATATTCATGGTCACCACCACTTGACCCAAAAGTTGCTTTTTCACATGGAAATTTTACATGCATTGCATGCGATTCTTGGAGTAGTACCTAGGAACAGCGTAATGGAGTCTGTTTATTTCAGTTAAAACCACAGAAATTCTTAGGAAAATTAATTACTTTATTCAGGATTAAAGCTCAATCTGCTATATCAAAAATATATAGACTTTCATTAGAATGAAGACAGACATTAAAATTCAGCAAATAGATATCAACATCTAAAACTGGTGCTTTACTTTTTTTTCTTAGACTAAACAGACTTTAATTCAATAGTGACATCAAGATGTCATTAAAATTGCATCAGGAAATTAATGAAGGAACATTAATAATAGGTTAAACCACCAATTAGTCAAATCACCAAATTAATGCAGCAGGAGATTGAATCATGAGATTAAAATAACAATGAATCTTTCCTTGCCAATTCTTCAGGCTGAAGGGAAGTAGCATGTTTGCTTTAGCTTAAACCCACAGCTAGAAGATTTGCCCAAGGCAATAAAATTAATTAATTTGGTCTCAAGGAGTTACAGAAATCAAGTTGTGGTTTATTTTGAGTGATGATTTAGTGCTAATTCAAGAGTTTTCCTTAAAGTTCACCACTGCCATGATGACAAATATTTTCTTTTTTTACCCACATTCTCAAGACATAGATTTACCAGCTTATTTAAAAGGAGAAGGTTTGATGGAAGTAAATGAGTATTTTAAACTTCGTATCATTTTTGCTAACCCAGGAATATATTTCAGTGAAATATGCCATGCTAAATACAAGATATGTTTTTGAATACCTCTTTACGTGCACTTTACAGAGAGGTAGACATTCAACACATGGCCTAATTGCAAAGGACATATTTCTTTTAAAATTCATTATGGAAAAGGAAAAGGAAAAAGAGGAGAAACTGTTCTGCACCAAGGGGAAACACTGTTCACAGGTATGACTTGCAGTTAAAAGGACCTAAGGAAGAAACACTGGGGCCTGTAGCACTTTGTCAGAGAGGATCTTTCCAGACAGCAAGAGTCCAGTCAAACTGACTGCCCAGTTTGACTGGAGGGAGCAGCAGCTCCCTCCTGCTCTGCCCTCCCGGGTGTCATGGACATCCTTGCACATGCCAGCCCAAAAGATTTTGTGGGCTTTGTGCTCTGTCCCCTCTTTGTGGCTGTGCCAATCTTTGTGAGCAGTCACTCGGGACCGTGCAAGGGCTCAGCCCAGCCCACCCAAACAGGCTTCTGTCCACAGCCCCTCACAAAACACCTACTGAAGGTTCCTGCTGCCCAGAAATGTCTGCCCTTGCAGTTCCAGGCAGTAAATCATTTTCCCAAAAAATAAACTCCAAAGGACAGTCCTCCAACCCTTCTCTCAGGTGGTGGCAAGGAGATGGCTTATGGCACCAGTCTCTGGCAGCAATTGTGCCTCACACAAGTGGCTGGGGCCATGGAGGCATTCCTCAAATGGCATAACATGTCCAAGACCGTTGAGTGTGTCATCCCTCAGCCCACAAAACCAGGGAGCTGGGAAATGTGCAAATTTGTGCAAATGGTTCTATCAGGCTTCCAGTCACTTCTCCCAGGAAGTGAAAGCAACTTCAGTGTAAATGGCTGGTGGAGGTTTCTGAAGAGCAAATTTCACCAAACCACGTCAGGAGACCGCTAGATAAACTGAAATATTCATTAAACTGTATTCTCAGAACATCCATTTCTGGCGTGTGCCCACCATCTGCAACAGTCACACTGAATTTCAGAAGGGATTATAGGATAATATCAGATTCACCATTTTTATATAACTCATTTTGGTTTTCCTTTTTTCTGAAGGCAGGATCACTTGCTGGGTCTTCTTGTACCTTTAGCAAATTGCCAGCAGTTTTTAATCACTGACAGTGCAAACCACAAGGAGCACAACTGCTCTCAAAAGAAGGAAGTTTCCAGGGTGGGTTTGTTTGTTTTCTTTCTATAGGTCAGATATACTTTAGATCTTGGTAATCCATGGGCAAGTGACTAAATAAGCTAATAGAGAACAAACACTCCATTGCTGTACAGAACAGTTTACTAATGGCATTTTTAAGGCTGGAAGGCTTTACCTCAATGGAGATACATAAAGCTAAACAGATTTGATTTAGAGAAGAGAGTTAGAGTGAAACAGGAGAAAGGTTTAAAACTTTTTGGTGTGCTTAAAAATAAGGATAAAAGTCTAGCTCATTATCTCCTAAATATAAACGTCTGGGAAAACAAAAAGCTAGACTGGGGAACTAAATCCAGCTACCTCTCTTTTTTGGTTTTTTACATGTCCTAACAATAATACAGCAGGGTGAAAAGATCAGGACCACTTTATACACATTGTGCTAATTACTGCAAGTACTTAAAGTTGTAATTAGCTTATTATACTGCAGAGAACCTAACATGGCATTTCTTTCAAAAAAATTTCTCTCCAGATCATTAGTGGGAAAGCTAACAACATCTGCTTCAAATAAAATCAACCAATTAGCACAGGCAACTTCGCATAGTTTGCAATCAGAGAATTATATTGTGCCAAGTGCTAATTTCAATGTGAATTCTATCTCCTTCTTATATCCCACGCTTATCTGCCAGCACAGCTGGTGTTTAACACCACTGACTTCAGTGAAGTCTCCAAAAACTTATGTTAATTTGAAGTAACCTAATCAGAAGTATGCAATACAGACTGGGCTTGATCTCAGCTTAATTAAAACTGACCTTGTCATTTCACTGCCTATAAAACAGCAGAATCTTATCATTTATCACTCAGCTATGATAAATATGCAGCTTATGTGAGAATCAAGAAGACAAGCATTGTACCAAAGGAGCTATTTTCAGATATCAAAGCTTGGTTTTAACACACTGTAAAATGTCACTTGCCTGTGGCTGCCAGTAAATAATTCAAATAGTTCAGAAAGCCCAAAGTAAGCTCCAAAACCTCCTTCTAAAATTACCAAACATGGCATCACTGCCAGACTTTCTCATTTTGATGCTATCAGAATTACACATCAAAAGCTGGCTATTGTCGCTGACAGTAGATGTGAAACATAGCTTGCTTTTAAATGAAGTTTGCCCTTGTTCCATTTTAATGTTACAGTTTTCCAAGCAGATGACATGAAAAAGATGAACTTGAAAATGAAAAAAAGTGTATTGGCAGAGTTCAACACAGCAAAACTAACTTGAAATAACTTTCATTTACTTCACTTTATAATTTAAATCAAATAATGACAATTTGGTTTACTTGAGTGTATTTATCAGTTACATTTGCTCTCAGGTGTACATGGTTGCCAGGATCAAACTTTAGACATCCAAAATTACAGTTTTCTGTGGAGTTAACACCAGGGAGCAAGTTTACACTGTGTGTTCTGACTCACTCCCTGAAGGACTCTACACTTCATCCCTCAGTCAACCCTTGTCTGATGTTACTTTATTCCCTGGGGACCATTCCATGAGATTCCTGCACTGATGCTTCCATGGGTCCCAGATCTGAGCCTGCACACAGACACAGCTACAGGGCCAACTCCTGTCAGAGGCTTATTCTACACCAGTGAAAAATCTAAGCTGCTTTGTCATGTTGGCTGATATTCACTCACATAGCAGAAAGAGTAGCAATGGAAGCACTTTTCCTGTCAGGATAACTGCATCACATGTGACAGCTTCCCTCAGCAGAACAGTAGTGACCAGCCACATGTGCAGGCATATCCTACTACAAATACAAGGTACATTCCCCTAATCCAAATCTTTCTCTATAGCGCTGGCAGTACAACTAACCTCATGCTTACTGAGGGCAAAAGGGAGCATGGCCAGCTCAGTTGAAAGTAATTTGATTCAACACAGACACTTTCAGCATGTGCTGCAGGTGTCCCTAGGAACAGGGTCCTCGCTGCAGGGAGCAGAGAGGAGCGGGCACAACTACAGCACCATTCATCTTAAAGCAGATACCTAAAACCAGCAGATAAACTGAGCTCAAAAATGCTTTGGCTGTGTAGCTGGAGCTCAGAGTGACTGACTCAGAGGTGTCCACACATGCTGCAGATGGAAGGTGGGGTGAGCTGCACCAAGACCTTATGCTTGAGCAGCTTGTCCTGCCTGCCCCCAGCAACATAAAGCAGTTGCCAGAAACAGACAAGTAAACATACATACCTTATACCTAACTTCTATGGCTCTAGTATGAAGGTCTCCGATTAGATCTGGTCTACTTCTCTAACTATTGTGGTCCGGTCTCACCCATTTATAAACTGCTCTCCCTGTACCATGTTCATGGTTATTTCCTGATTAGTTGCTCATGTACTTGCAGGAGGTTAAGCATAGTTTCTTCTGCTGGTAGGTATTCAGCTTTTTATTTTAGATGGCCTTTTTTTGACATTTCCGCATGTCCAGAGTCAGCCTTTCCTCCTCCTCCTCTCTCACATCCTGTGGTTCTTGAAGCTGCAGCTTCAGCATGGAACAAAGGCAAGCAGTCTGAGTGCCGATGTGAGGATAGGGAGAACTGTGTGTGAACAACCTTGTCATATGCTGCAACAGGAATAACTAATGAATAATATTCAAACCAAAGATACTGTAGTTTCTCTTGGCAGCATCCCAATGTTTCCTTTTTATCCTTCTGTCTCCAAGACCCTGTGAGTCTGTATGCATACTAATGCAAATGTATATTTGTGAATATATGCACACCTAGGAAACAGGTATAAATCTAAGAGAGCATGAATCTGATCTTATACGTGTAAATGTATCATCCCTGGTATTCAATCCATAATAAAAGCTCCCTCTAGAACAATGACTCACATAAAGCAATTGAAAATGTATCCAACAGCTCTTTTGAGTGAGGCTGCATATTACACAGACAAGTCAAGAAGGTAACAGTTTATGACAAAACATAAATTAAATTAAATTGATCATCATGGACTCATTGTTAGGACTGGATCACTTAGAGAATAAAACCCAAAAAAAATTCCTTCCAAGTTAGACTTCACTACATACTGTAGGTGGCAAGATAAAAGCAGAGAAACCTGGGAACATACTTCTAATAAAGACTCAGTAAATACTCTCACAAGTAAAGTAATAATAGAATTCTGAAAGTTACTTAATATGGCATACTAAAATATCAAAGCTACATCCTAGGCAAGCCTTTTTATAAGGTCTGCCTGGTACAAGCCCTGTATGAAAGGGCTGTGAAGCTCAGTGCTCCCAGATTCAGCTGGCTTTTAAAGAAAGCCTTACTAATTAAAGTGGAAAGATGGCTGGGGGTAAAGTTATAGGAAACTAAGAGGTTATTCACATTGTAACAAAAGTCATAAAAGTACAGAAATTATTGGGTAAAATAAGCTGCTGCTCCCTGAATGGAATGTGGCTGGCACACTGGAAACCTATCCCATGGTGATTCCATGTGCACGCAATCTGCAACCATAGCACCTGCTATGGATGGAATGGAGCATGGAGCAGTGCAGACACCATGGCCAGGCTCTTTTGGAATCCTCCTAGGGAGGGTAACTCAGTGGTGCTGTGTAGCTGATAAACCCCATAACGCCTGTCAGCCAGGGGAGAGAGGAGGAGAGGTACTGCTGCCAAAGCAGCAGCAGGGATGAAATCACTCTCCTCAGATGAGCTTGGTTCTTTATTATCTAACTGTAATATTATCACACACCTACATCCCAAAGGCACCCCCTCCAAGGTACAACCACCCCTCAATGTGCTTGTGCTCTATGTTTTAGTGACCATACCTTTAAGAGCAAAGAGAGTTACACCAAGCAGTAGTAACCAAGGTAGGCATGGCTGGAGTGACTCAAGCTCCACCTAAACATGAAAAATAGTATAAAACTAATTAGAGACTGGGCAGAAGTAAGGGAAGACACCATTGCAATTGCTGGGATCTGTCAATGAGCTGAACTTGTCTCCTCCCCCATAAGGACTCCTCTTGGGTAAGAACCACATTCTGTGTCTGAATGCTTTTACTGGGTATTGGAGCTTGTCTCTGCATTGCTTTGAATACATTTTTGCAGTCAGATACTATCACCTACAGATACTATCAAACCTTCACCTGTTACAATTTTCTATTAATAAAGAGTGTTATTCCATAAACTGTGACTGTGAGTCCTTCATGGCAGTCTCCAGCAGCAGGGAACATACTTGAATAATGTGGATGACCTGCTGAGGATTCTCCCTTATGCTGTTGGTGTGTGTTCCTGCACAAGTCAGTCAGACCAGCCTCTGACCCAGCAGGACTATTCAGAGAAGGGTCCCCCTAAGAGGACACTGACAGGCTATAAGTCTGGCACAAGGGTCTCAGCTTTCCTGGGCCACTGACAGACAATTCAAATACTAAGGGTCAAGAAAATCTCCCTTTTTCATGTGACAACTAGAAAAAGTTCTGAGAGGCTTGTACAGTCTTAATTACATTTTAGTAAATGCCTTCTACTTCCTTTGCACTACACAATAATGGGTTGGAACTAGAGAAGCTCAAAGGTGTTTGCTGTGATTTACCTCCCTGCACACACCATATGAACCATAGCCTTAGACTTAGCCCAGAGGGTGGTGTTCAAAACTGAAGAAAAATACTGTGATTGGGTAAGACACTTGTTTTAAAGTTAAATAAAATATATTTTAGTTTAAGTCAACACCTCAGCCCACCATCAGGGAAAAAAAAATATTTTTTTCAAAGCTTTTTATAGTCTGCTAATTATTATGGGTTATGCATTACATCTTCAGGAATGGCTGCATGGCTGGTTTGCAGGAAGAGAGCACAATTAGGCAAGGTTGTACTCTAGGCTAGGTAAAAATATTAAGGAGGAGAGAAGATTAAGAAGTGGCATGGATAAAAACATGAAGAGATGTATGTGAAAATAGAAAATAAGATTTTTATTAAGGAAATCAGAGTGGAGCAATGAGGGAAAGAGATGCAGGAATGGAACAGTAGGAAATAAAAGTGGAGATGGAAAAATAGTAGCTTGGAAGGAGATGGGGGCATAATAATTGAACAGTCATGAAAAGATAAAAAAAGGCTAAGGCAATCCTCATGGTTCAAAGGGCAAAAAATTAACAAAAGTAACAGCTAAAATAAAAGCACCTCCAGCTTTACAATCCTTTTTCCCACCTCATCCACAATTATGGTCTCTACCTCAGTGAGACTGTACACAGCAGAGCATATGTTAACAGAAACTCAAACAAATTTTGCATTTTTTTTTTCAAATGTAATTACCTTGCATAAAGACCCAAGCATCATCCTGTTCCTGGAACAAATTGGGACACTGGACCAGAGAAGTGGAAAATAACTTGAAGATCATGTGAGAACAGACCCTGCAATGGGATAAAAGTCATGAGCACAGAGGTCTATTTCTGACAAGAATAGGAAGAGACACATGGCTGAGGGAGTAAAATTCAGGCCAACCATCCAAAGCTGACACCATCACACTCACCTAACTCCTGTTCTTCCTCTCCCCATAACTGCACTCTCTAGCAAGCCAAGAGATCTATCTGGATTCAGATAAAATGAAACATAATCATCCTGGTGGCACTGGCATTGTTGCTCACCTCATGTCTCTTTAATTTCTTCCTCCACATGGTGGATTGCAGAAGAGAGGAATGGCATCTTGCTAAATGCATTGTATTCTACAGCTCTGAATGTGTACTGCGAAGGAGAAATTGCTGTTAATAATGTATGTGATGATTAGAGACATAATAATCCTTATTAATACAAACAATTTAATCTTTTAAAATATTAAAAAATATGTATCCAGTTTCCAAAGAAGAATGTAGTCCAGATCCAAATAAATATATATTTATATTTTTATATAAATGGATATGTAGATTCAATTTTTCCTATCCATAATGTATTTCTGGCAGTCATGAAAATCCTTTTCCATCTTTTTAGCAAGTGTGGGTTCTGCAGGTCTACATATCACATCCCTGCAGAGTGCAGAACACAGTAGATGTTTGATTACCAAGCAGCACTGTCATACTACCAAAAAAAAACCAAAAAAACCAATGCCTCAGTAAAAAGGAGACCATAAGGCTCATGGTATTGTTCAAGAGTTACTTAGTGTGTTAAGTGCCTTGAATTAATCAGATTTATTTTTATATGCATTCATTTTACATGTATTAGGTTTCAGCTTAATCTTGTCATGTACTTATGAGCCGTATGTTGAGTTTATACAGATTAATTATATGTATTAGCTTATATTTTATTTATTTTATTTTAATTTCTGCATCCATATTTCAGATGTGAGCAATCCAGGTTGCCCACATTTCCCAAGAAAGTTTTTCAATATCTCTCTCTCCCCCCACCATTTTTAGAGAGTTCTTACCTTTTCATTCCATGATTGAATTCAAGTGGCTCTGGTGCCTTGCAATAACAAAAAATTAGACTGGCAATACTCACAGCTTTACAGCAATGCATCATTGACATTCAGGTATCATGACAGAATGATGGAAATCATCAGACCTATCAGCTCTGAGTTCAATAACGCTACATGAAACTGTTCTTCAATGTGCTATTGGAGTCTATGAAAAAAAATGATGGGAGAAGTCTAAATCCATAGAGTCTATTCATAAACACAACTCAGTACAAGTTGAGCTCTAGTACATAACTTAGAATTGAGCTTCAGTCAGTTGCTGGCACATGCTCAAGGATTTTAAAAAGTACAAAGGCAATTCTCCGAATTATGTACCTACTGACAGCTGACTTTCTTGAATTATTCAAAAGCAGGAGCTTTTGGCAATCAATGCATCAAGCTGAACAGAGATAAAACATAGAGTAGTACAGAAGTTGTAAGATTTAAAATGTATGTCACCTGAAAGTGTATTGCCCCTGTGCCAGACCAATAATGTTTGATACTAAGTTAGTGTCTGAGTTGAGGGCATCTGTGTAACCTGTAGTGCCAGCTGAAGATGGGCAGAGTGGTCAAGCCTAACTTTCCACTAGCTACCTTTAAATTTGTTTTTAGAAACTGGTTTCAACAATATTATTTCTCCTCCTGCATTCACAGATGCCCAGTTTTAGCCTTCAAGTTCTAGCACAGAAGTCCTCTTATCAGAGGCCATAACATTCTAAGAAAAAATTGTTCAGTTAAGAGACATTCATAAAGCTGAGTCCCCTGCAAAAGCAAGTAACATCTTGGCTTTCAGTCATACTGCGTGAGGACTGGTACAAAAGAGATTGCACTTAAGAAGCACAGAATATTGATTGATACAACTTCATATTTAAAAAAAAAAAAAATTAATTTTGCCTTATAATTATAGTAACACAGTTTTGAGCATGACGTCCTGTGGCATTTGGGAAGAGTATTATTTCCTTCTGGCTGCTGCTTTGCCCCCCATTTCAAAGCTTCTCTAATATTTCATGTGAATTCATAACATTTTAACCAGATTTTGCCATTACTAAAACATAATCTCTTTCACAGTGTATATTTGCAAATTATGTGAGGGGTGTGACCCTACAGCTATTCAATTTAAAGTTTTACCCCTCTGGGACAAAAAACAATAGGCAAAGAAGTAGCATTCACAGCAATATATGAACACCATACAGTAAGGATTTACTTAAAGATTCTTTCCTTTTTCTGAAAATATTGTTACTACCATGCTCACCAAGTAAACACCTTCACTACTGGGTATATTGTCATTTATCCTAAAATTATTAAAATGCTTGCATTATAACTGTAAATAAAATCAGAAGGTAACTGTCCTAGGTTTGAAAATCACTAATCCTTTCTTTTTTATCATAAAAATGGAATTGAGATCCATGTTCCCATTTATGTGAGTTTTGTTCTCTCAGTCCTGTGATTCACCTGCTTCCTGTCACTGCAACAAGTGAAAAAAGAGCTGCGCTAGGAGGATGAGGCAGAGCTCTCAGACTGGGCCAGGCTTTTACAAACACACAGCAGTCCTTAAAATGCCAGCTCTCTCTTCAGTGACATCCTGTCTGCAGTGACAACTACTGCTGCAATGCTTATTCAGTAGCAACTGTGAGGCTGCCAACAGGTGTCCTGAGCCAAGGTTTCCTTTCATCTATTGTTGCTTAATGGGAACAAAAATTATTGTAAAGGATCTGCCAACATGACAAAACGCTACAATTACCCTAAGAGTAATACCTATAGGAACTTCCAAGGGAAGCAGAACTATTCTCCAGAAAAGACAACCTCAGTACATCATTTACATTTTGTTTTCTGTCATTGCTTTGTTAAAGAAAAGTAGAAATATAAAAATACTTAATTTCTCTAGAAAATAAGAATAAATGTACCACAGGGAACAACAGCCCACATATGATGTTTCCTATTTCTCCTTGCTTCCTTTGTTTTAGAAATTTTATCTCCCATTACTTATTTTCCTCATTTTCGGGAGAAAATATCATGTTTGGGAAAATACCTAAATTCTCCCAAAGTTTGGCAATACACAAATAAATACTTTTCCAGAATTATTTCTGCAACCATGAAGATCAGGCTTTACTAAGTAAAGTATACTTAGTAAAGTATAACTTTACTAAATCTCTTAGGGGGTGCCAAACCCAGTAGACCAAAAGAGGCAAAGCTGCTGCATCTCCATGTCTCCAGATCCAGCCAGGATCCACGTATTCCCAGCAGGTCCCTGCATGCACACAGGTATGCAGCACATATGTATGTAAAAATCCAAGCCACACACACACTTGAAATGGGTCTCTCAGGCCATGCTCTTTGAATTTGTCTCAGAGCCTCTGATCCCTCTAGAAGTCAGCTCTCAGCCTCTCTGGTCACTCTAGTATCTGCCCTACACTTATGGCTGCTTAAATATTTGATCACTTATCTATGTCACCAGCTAGACTGGCTTAGTATTTCCTAGTAATCACTCCCTCACATGCCTCATGTGCCTGTAACCTACTCCAGATGGTGGAGCAGACCTACATGCACACAAAATAAAGAGTTCCTCACCCTCAAAAGCGGTAATGGAATTTGGTGAGACCAGGAGCCAGGCATGACCAGCAACCTCTTTACTTGGAACAAGTCCTTTACCCCACCCTTTTCACGAATTCTTTTCCTCCCCAAATCAGCTAGATACATCCTTTTCCCCACTTTCAGTTCCTCTCCAAAACATCCCATAGACATCTTGTCCAGTCCCGAAATACGCTTTCTGGCTTCTCATAATAAGTTTCATATTCCCAAAAGCTATCCAAAAGGTGATCCAGAAAGTCTTTCCTCTGAGGCATTGTGATGGGTGTCACTCTCAGACCACAGGTCATGGTCCCAAAGGAGCTGGGGAAGGGGTTAGAAGGGTATTATAAATGTACCACATTGCCATTGTTCATTTGTGTTCCCCTGTCTGTGTGGGCACGAGGGTTTTTTAACCATTACCCAACAAAACCGATTGCCATGTCATCAGAACACATAATATGGGATAAGCAACAAGAGAGAATAAATGCTGCAGGCTGAGACAGAAAAGATGTTCAATGCTGCCAGCTGTGTGATGAGCCAGTATTGATCCTACAGAAAGTACATCCATTATACAAGATGCAGTTGGCTCCATGCTGATAAGTCATTGAGGAGAAGGCAATGATATACAAGAATCAATGCAGGCCCTCTCTCTCTTTTTCCTGCATGATAGCACAACAGTATTGGGCTTTCCCATTTCAACTCAGGTCTCCTTCATCCACCCACCTTTACTTCCTAGGAATGATATTTTTCCTCATGCACAATCCTCATCTTTCTTTACTTTTACCTTTCTAATGCCCTTTTTAAGATACATGCTTCAGTTTGACCTGATGTGGGAGCTAAGAACTGCACATTACTATACCTCAGTGTTATCTTCCTCTGTCTGACCCCCAGGAGGTTTGGGATTTTTTTTCATTAGTACTGCAAAATCATGTACACACTTGGACATGCTTATGGTGTGTTTGGCTCTGTATCTAAATGCTATCAACTTGCTCCCAGCAGCCTCTACTTCAGGAAAAGACATCATTACAAACATTTACAGCAAAGGTGATTCCTTCAGGGTTTGCAGAACTGGTAGGTCTGAAACAGTCTTGACTTAGCAACTCAAGAGAACAGGTAAGAATTTCAAGGTGTCTAGGGAAGGAGTAACAACTAGGATAGAAGATGACATCAGAATCCATATTTTGTTTCAGAGTGATGTATCTTCTTGAGTAAGCTACTCTGCACTGGTCACCATGACCCTTTCCTACCAATGAGACCATACACATGTCCACTTTCACCAAAAATTCAGATATTACATCACATAGTGAGAGAGACAGGGAATTGCTAATTCAAATGAGTAGAAAATGTATAGCATCTGCTACATATGGTCTTCCCCAGTCATGTTATGGATATCTGAGTGTTCATGTGGTAGACATGAAGAAACTTTAATATTATATCTACCAACAGTCCTCTACAATTCCAGCAGATAGGTTGATATAAAGTAATATCCAGACAGTGGATGGAAGAGGGTTGTTTGTGAGATGGACATCACCATGTCGTGAAGACTGCGATGACAGCATTCCAGAGACAGACTTGGTGATATCCTAACTAGATGTTATTCTTTTGGGAAAAGGAACCCATGAGTTTTTCTTGGGATGTTATATTTTTAAAGCTCTTTCTCCACATTTACCCCCTTTCTTAAAATTTGATTTCTAAACAAGCTAAAATCAAACAAACTTGATCAAACATAAATTTAAAAATTCCTAAAGCAGATCTTTCTCCCACTGTCAGCCTGAAATCCCTTTTAAACTACTCAGTGTTTCTCTCCCTTAAAACAACTTGGCTTCCCCTAAACAATATGTTTGGGGAGAGGGGACACACAGAGCTGACATTCTGTTCCCAGGAATATAGACGGGCATATTGCTTTGGTGGCTGAGAAATTTGTTCCCTCTCCATGCTCATTCTTTCATTAGTTTCCCTTCTGTGACTGCCAACAACATTTCCAATTAGTGCTAATCATGGTATGGACACCTGTCCACAGGAAAGGAGGTTGAGAACAATTACACTGTCATTTTCCAAAGCACACAAAGCAGCTGTCAAACAGTAATGACTTGCAGTCACTTCTGGCACTGGCTGTATTGCAACAGGTGGCCAAAAGGTAAAATAACATTAATGCCATTATCTGCTCTCTTAGTTGCTCTATGCTGGACTTTCATTCTTCCTTTACATTCCACAGCAGTTAAGCTTGCAAAGAGTAGTGACAGCTATAATGTCTATAGATGCATATCTCATGTTCTTTTACTGACTATAAAAACTTTGAAAATATGAAGAAATTTATATTTCTGTACACTTCAAGAAGGTGAAGTGACAGAGATTTAAGTACAGGGAGTTTTAAAATTGAAATGAGAAGCTGTAAATTGGAATTCTATGAGTTTCACGTGAGCTGATCTTCCACAATCTCTACAGTTATGCATCATCTAATATGTTCCAAGAATCTTCTTTTTATAGACAAGTTCCAGTGAGCTCAGGAGGTGCTGTTTGTGCCAAAACCTCTGCAAATCAGGATTCACATTCACTTCAAACTCAGGATGAGAAAATACAGACTGTGAAAGTAGTAGCCAAATGTGGGAAAACATGGTTTAACAATTTTCCCATCACTGTAAAGAATTGTTTGACAGAAACTGAAAATCCACTTCTCCATAACGGCACATCACAAGCTGCACATTGGAAGTGTCCCACCTCTTCTCTCAGTCCTTTGCCTCAATGGCTATATTTTATTTGACATTGACAAGTCCTACAGATGACCAGCTCCTTATCACAATTGATTCATTGTCAGGACAGCTCTATGATATCTATTGTATAGGCAGAGAGCCTCAGGAACAATAAAGTGCAGGAACAGTAGAAGAAATTAAGCTGGTTCAGAAAGATTTATTGTAGCCTGTGGCAACTCCTCACTACCAGTCCTTGCTAAGTTATTGCTCTTTCCATAGACTCTCCATATGTGATTTCACACACTTATTTTAAAAGTGAAATGCAAAGCCATCTCTGCAGAAATCTGAAGGCAGTCACTCAGTGATAATCAGCAGGCTCTAAGTTATTAGCTGTGCTGCACAGGTCTCTTGAAATTCAAGTAACAGGGTATTTCTACTTTGAATTATTCTCATGGAATGGGATCTGCAGAAGAGTGAGATCAAGAAGACCTTTCATCAGGTTTGAGTCCAGATTCTGAGGTCAGATACCTCAAGCCCAAAAGGACACAAAGGCACTGAGAGACCCTTCCTGCCCCCGCCGCTCCCGCCGCCAGCCCCGGCGGGCGCTGCCCGTGGTGCTGAAGCCATTCCCTCGGTCCCGCCCTGCCCGGCGTTCTGGATGCGGGCACCTTGAGGCCGTAACTCTGCAGGAAAACCATTTCTGAAGACGTTTCCTGCCCAAACCTACCAGCCAAGAAGCTGTATGATATTGTTTTGTCCCAGCAGAATGAGAAAAACATTTCAGATAAATATTGATTCAAGGAATGTCTCACCCACTTTCTTTCCCTCTGAGACTTGATAGTCTTCCAAAAGCCTGAAGACTTTGTAATCTTCAGGTAACCCCTCTGTCTGTCAGATTTGGCTTGGGGTTTTGGTCATCTTTATCACAGTGAATCTGGTGATTTCAGTCCTGTTTTCCGGGCTGTTTGACATCCTGTCAATAGAGGATAAATAATATGATATTCTGTACAAAATTATTTTGTGAAAGAATGAATCACTAAACTTTTCATAAGGAAGATCTGATACCTACTTAATCCACAGATAAGTCAGAGTTTATGAATCACTGAGTAAGTCATACAAAGCTAACATAGTGAAAACAGATTTTAAATATTAACATTAATGTTATCAGTTCTCTTAAGTACAGGACAGATGATTCCATCCAATAGTATTATTTTAGAGTTTAGTAACTGCACATCGCAATCTGTTTGTTTTTAAGGACATACTGGCACTATCACTACTCCAAAATGATTCTTTGAAATTTCACTCCACTTCACATAAGCTGTACATCCTAGTTGCCTCCGTAAAAAACCACAATGTCAATGAGCATAATTGTTCCCTCTGGAAAAGAATACAGGGGAAATCAAATTATTCTGGCAATTAAAAATAGGAAGTAGATTCTTACCGATTCAATTTCTTGTGGATTTCTATCAATCAGAAACAGCTGGACAAATGTACCTATACAAAAGATATTTGCATAGAAACCTACAAAAATTGATGTCCTTGGACACCATCTCAGACAAAGTGCTTGGCCATTGTTGGAGCAGGCTTGTTGAACTCAGGAATACTGCTCAGATGCTTCATACTACACACAGGCCTAAGTACCTTTCTCAGTTAAGTTCTTAGACAAGTCTAACCAAGAAAAATCAGCATTCCACAACAGCCAGTGTCCCTGTTGTGCTTTCAGCAAACAAAACTCAAAATTCAGATGATACCTGAACTATCCTAGAGACATCTATGCATCCACCATTTAAGTAAAAATTTTCCTTCCTCTACCATGTTAGCAAAAACTTGAGTTTTTTAGTTTCCAAGGATGCTAGTCTAACTCTGTAATCAAACACCAAAATCCCTTTATTAATTGTGTTGGAAACAAGAGTTAGTTTTACCATATAAATTACTTCAATGTGTAGACACTTTTTTAAAGTGTTATATCCCAGTTTGACAAAATAATAGTGACTGCATTACTTTAATTTTCAATCAATTCAGCCAAATTAGGCAATGAAGTGGGGGGGGGGGGGGGGATGAAAATTGTGTGATAGTTGAGATTACATCAAGTCTAAAACTTCCCATAATATATTGGTTGAAGACCAAAGGAAAAAGTCTGAAAAGCGGTCTGATTTGTTTCAAAAGCTCAGTTATTGACTTTTATCTAGATCCTGCTCGGAAACAAAACATTATCAAGCAGAAATAGTAATTTCACAGTTGGCAAGGCTTGGAATTCAACAGCAGCTCTTACAGCACCACAGCAGCACAGAATGTGACTCATCACTTTTCTTAGGCTGCACAGGCTCATTCTCTGACATCCAACAGCTTCTCCTTTATCTTGGTCGGGTTGGAATATTAAGGTTCTCAGTTTTCCAATGTATTTCAAAGTGATTTACCTAAAACCTGAATTTAGCAAAGTAAAACTTCAGCACTTGAACTGGTTGCAATCAATCATTCAACGAGTGGAAAGCTTACTAGACACTAGAGACAGTGATTCTTATAGCTAGTTGCTCAAATACTTCATCCTTTTCTCTTATAGTAATGTTCAGGAAGGCCACTTGTTGGCAGGATAAAAAAGGTCACAACCTGTTCAGGTGACAGGTTTATTTGCAGTGCACAGTTATTCTCCAGAAGGAATCAGCCAGGGAGTCAGTCAACGAGATCTAAACTACAGACACATCCACTTAAAAAAAAAATTGAGAAAGAAAGAGCTTTCCAAGATCTTTTGTCATCAGATCATTTCATGCCAATTGATTTTATTTGTCCTTTGAGAGAGATTTTTCTCTGATACTGGGTATTTTCACATGCAAATATGACTACCACTGAAATTGCAAGGGAATGTCCTTCTTCTAGGGAGGATGAGTTCATTTGATCTCTTTAAGGCTAGCTTTTAGAATAAAGACATAAAAGCAAGAGTTTCTCACAAATTACCATCAAAGGGAGTTGATGGAAAGCTCAGATGAAAACCTCAGTGCTACAAGAAGAGGTAAAGTAAGACAGACAAATTCCATCCTGGGATCCTTCAGGCTGAAGACACACAGTTCTCCAACAAGATCTAAATCTGCAAAATATAAAACCCACTGTCAAAAAAAAAGTTAGAAATTTTAGATCACAAGGGGAGTAATGACACTTCACCTGTTCAATAGCAGCTCGACTCTCTGTACAACCAGAGCACAAATATGACTCCGCTGGTAAAGTGTGAAGCAATAGCACAGCTCTTCTGCATAGTAATGTGTGCTTGGCACAAGTCAGCTCCTTCAAGTTGAAGCTACTCAATAAGGCCCAACATTAATTTAAGGGCAACATCCCTTTTGTCAATAAAGGTCAAAAGATTTGAGCATTCTGCATCTGCACAGTTGTTTGGAAAAAAATTAATTTCCTCAGTGAAAAAACAAAGAATATTTTAATCATTAGCAGCATTGCCCTGGTAATAAAAATGTGATGCTTCCCACCTAACCTCACCCCCAGCTGAGAAATTTATTTTAGTTCTTCCTAGGGATGCAATAAGCTCTTTATTGTAAAAAAAAAAAATATATGAATCTCAAATTGATTATATGAACCAGAAAGATTGCTGTGAGCTTCCAGTTTGCACTGAAACTCAGAAGCTGAGAAAAGATCATTTGGACCATCAACATGGCTTTAACAAAGTAAAACAGACCAAACTGAAGGGGAAAAATCTATCCTGATCTTCAAGTTTGCCTGTGGAGAGCCCTGAAATTATAGCATACTGCAGCAAAAGATGTCTTTCTTCTTGAAATTACTGCAAGCTGACCTTATTAAGAATATGGGAAACACTTCAGAAAAAAAAAAAAAAAAAGTCACTCCACAAAATAATAACACACAGTACAGAAAATTAGGGGAAAAAAACAGTTACAATCACATTCTAACCACGTTTTCTTCTTTGATACAACAAATAACTTCCATTTTCAACAATGGGAGTTACTCACATACAACAAATAGAAAATAGGCCCCAGTCTGCTCAGAAATTGGTGTGAATAGAAAACACAGATTACAGGCAACAATGAAATATATTTCTACTGATAGCTCACTTTTCTTCTGTTGTTCTCATTCAGAGTCAGGGAATATGTCCACGTATCTCTTTCCTCTTTCTTCTTTCTTTTTGGGACATATTTTCCAATTTTTATATATTGAAATTCAAGCTCAAAATACACACATTTGGCACCTTGAAAATCCTGATCTTGAAGAGTTTTTGGATAGAAGGTGGAAAGTGTATGTTTTTTACAGTAAAGCAGTAAAAATGCATTGAGGAAATAGTCAAAGTCATTATCAGAATACTTCAGCTTACTGTTTATGCTTCCAGAAGCAAACATATAAAATGGAAGCAAAGTATGTCTTGATGCAATGTAGCAACAATTTCAACAAAACTTTCATCAAATATTTTCATTCCATTTAAAAATTCTATATGCAGGTTCACAGCATTAGGCAACACTATCATGCATAGAGTTCATAATGTGTTCTAAAGGGGCACAATTGAGATAAAAATATACAGAATATCTTTGGATCTTTCCTGTTCCAGAGAGAGATCCCTGCAGTCAGAAACATGTCAGCTTTCTCCCTTGGGAGATTTCAAAGTCTGGACAGAGCCACTCAGAAAAAAAGGCAGCTTTTTATAGATGACTGTATGTAAGCCAAGCTCTCCCCTGTGCTTGCTTGAGTTCTTTTATTATTGTTTTTTTTTTTAATCTGAAGCACAGCTATCCCCAGAAGTCACTTCACAGCATAGTCAAGGAGGCATCTACTTCCCATGTCAGAAATCCCCAGTTCCTCTCCTCTGATGAGGTTGAAGCTTTGTCTCTGCACAGTGAATATCAGGTTGAGCCACAGATGAGACACACCAGAGCCCAGCTAGCAGAGCTGAGACTTCTTTCTGACCTAAAAAGACATAATTTTTCTAATGTGAATATAATTTTTATTTTTTCCCTAGTCCTATACCTGTTTCATCTTTGCATGTAGCCAATTATCCATCTCAAGTCTAATGAACACCTTTACGAGTCTTTGAATGAAATTCCTTTTGATTTAATTTTTTTTTAAAATAAATAATTTAAATTGAAAAAAAAAAAAACGAAAATATTCCAATTATTTTAGGATTTTTTTCGGAAGCAACCTGAAATGTTGAACTCCAAGTCAATATTACAGCGTCTTGGAGTGTGTTATTTTTAATGACCTAAAATTAAAAGTACCAAAAATCTCAGAAGATTTAACCTTTTGTTTCTCATCAAAACATTCAGACATTTCCTGCCTTGTATGGTGTTAGACTAGACTGAACAGTCAAATCTTTTCTGCTCACACTTTCCACCATGCACTATTCCAAGAAAATCTTAATCTTGTTATGACATGCCTGTGACCAATAATGTGATGAGGGAAAAAGGGGAAAGAATTCATCACCTAACAGGAGAAACTAGTACAGAAAAATAAGTGAAAAGTAAGTAGAGAAATCTGTAACAGAACAAAAATAATTAAAGAGAAAGCTTTTTGGAAAGTTAGACATGAAGAACAATTTCTTATTCTGAAATTTTCCTGTTTCAACATTTCATTATTAGTCCCTTGGGGCTGTCCACACAATTGCTTAGAAACCATACTTATTTATGCATAACTTGGATCTTAGTTCAATAAATCAAAATTATTTTATTCCAGTCCTAACCATTTAATATAATGGATGAAACTAATTCAAAAGCCTATTCAGAGAAATATAAGGAAAATTATTTGTCACTTATACTTTTGCCATCAACTTGAAAAGAGCTATAAGGGCTTTTGAAATTTTATGGCTGCCTTTAAAAAGATGGCACTAGTGAGCCTGTATATCACACATTAATTGTTACCCCAATCATCTTCTAAGGTGAAGTTTTGAATATAGCTCCAAACTGGGATTTACAATCATTGTCAATAAAGTCTGCACATTACAGAGATTAGTGGAGTAGAAAATAATGAGGAAGACACTTGCCCTTACAGAAGGTTTTCAATTGCATGGCAAAGTGGCTTGATGCATTGGAAAAAACTCTTGAAATATCACAAAGCACAGGAGGCAGATCCCACTGAATGTGGGAACTAGACAGGAACTCAGAGATGGTACATGGGAGTTGTCAGACTGAGTAGTGTGAAGGGTTGCTTCAGGCCCTGAAACCAAAAAAGAGGGGATATCAAACACTAGAGCAGGGATTTTGCAGCTCCACAGGGAGTTGGCCAGTTGGGAATAGTATGGGTCAGTTGTCCAAGGTGATATGGAGCACATTCTAAGATAGGGAAAAAAACCAAAAAGCTTGCAAGAAAAGTTTGTGTTATAAGCCTTAAGATCTCAAAATATATCTTATGAATGACAAAACAGAGAAGAGGAGGATGAAACAAAGAACAGACCTGGTAGAGAGTAACAAATATGTTGACTAAAGGTCAGACAAATGAAGTAAGATCTGATCTGCTGGCACCAAGACGTAATTAACAGAACAGTTTGTCTTCAGAATGAGATGTGGTCATTTGCATATTACATCTTGAAATGAGAAGTGTGCTGAACAGCCAAGGTGGTGCTTTCTAGTCTTGGCAATCATGCTTGAATAGGAAAAGCAGAACTGACTGTCATGGTTTAACTCCAGATGACAACTAAGCTACACACATCTCCTCATCCGCTCTTCCCCAGTGTGATGGGGGAGAAAACCAGAAGGGTAGAAGTGAGAAAACTCATTGGTCAAGATAAAGACACTGTAAATAAGCAAAAGACACTTGTGCAAGTAAAGAAAAACAAGGTTTTCACTCCCTACTTCCCATAAGCAGGCAAATATAAAGACCTCTTCAAGAAAGTAGGGCTCCATCACTCATAGGAGTGGCTTCTGAAGGCAAACACCATCACCAAAAATGTCCCTCCCCATTTCTTTCCTTCTTCTTCCAGTTGTATATGCTGAACATGACATCACATGATAAAAAATATCTCTTTAGTTACTGGGAGTCAACAATCCCATTTGTGTCCCCTGTCTGACCCTCCTTCCCTTCCTCTTTCAGGACAAGACTCCTCTGACCACATGAACCATCTACTTGAGCTGCACCACATTTCTGCCTGCAAAGAGAATTGATGTGTAGACTACTACGATGTGTAGTCTCAACAGCTGGGTTTGATTCAATTAATTCCGTGCCTTGTGACATCTAGGTTTATGTTTTTAGATTCGCATTCGAACACTGCCCCAGGGCCAGGGGAGTGCAAATGCCACTGGCACAAAATAACACAGGGAAGGAAGAGTAATTCTAAAACACCCTTCTAACAAATAATTACCCCAGCCATACCTGTTTTTATTTAGGAATACTGATTTCCTGCTTACCTTTCCTAAAAGAAAGAGTGAGAAGTTCTACCCTGGCTCCTCTGTCTGTGATGGCAAATTTGGCTTGTACATAGGTACCTCTGTTTCTACATCAAAGAATAATAATGATTTTTACTTTTTTAAACCAGAACTATGCAAACAAATGTTCACAGTCATATGTAGCATTTGTCCAAGAGCCAAGTATTTAGCACCCTCATCCTGTGACCTTCAGTGAAAATGAAAATGCTCACCACCTTACAACAGATGCCAATCAGCTCGGCAATACCCACACCATTTTTATCACATTACTACATTAAACACAAAGTAACATTTAGTAGAAACAGAAATCTTGTGAGGAATGTTTAAGTTGCAGCTGGGGGGTTATTTTTAAAAGCAATAAAAATGTCAGTGATCCAAGGATACAAAGATATGTGGCACAATGCCCATGTCTCAGCCAAGGAAACAGGAACAGATGACACCAAATATGCTCTAGGCTGTTAGTTAGAGGAGCGTGCCAACAGTGCAATGTGTTACTACACCGGAAGCCTCAGTTCAGAAGCAACAAGAGCTTGTTGAACCTGCAGCTGAAATGGTGTTCTGCAGAAAATAGCTTTTTCACAAAGCAGACTTTAAAAAACACCAAAAAAAAGCCACCAAAATTTTAATTTAAAATACATTAGGAAAGAAAATCTGCTTCTATACAGAAAAGAAACATGTTTTGATGGTTTGCCAAAAATGAAAGGGATGGCTGAGCATTGCATTTATTTGCATCCTGGCTTGGAAACTTTTCTTGTCAGTGATGCTACAGGAATTTAAAATGTTATCATTTTTCAGCTTTTTATTTTTGCTAAGTTTCTGCCCTGGAAATTTGCTTTCATCACCCTTCAACAGGAAGCAGTTAATTTTCAAACAGCTGTAGCAACTTTCACCTGGGTGGCTCTTTTCTCCTGTTACTGAATATGACAGGACTACATAGCATTTAAGCCAGCAACAGCACCAAAGGCAAAATGTTGTGTATTGTTTTTCTTCAAACTTGCAATCATGGACAATTCCACATGGAATTACAAACAAAGCAGTCTTTAATTAACTACCATTGAAATATACCCTCCTCCCATGAGCTCCTTTCAGAACAACAAAGTAAAAAAAAGCTCCAAAACTGCATTTTCATGCTATTTTATAAACCTGCCTTTTAGGAACGGTGCACCTCCTGCCTCTAGGTATAGATTGTGTTTTCTGGGTCTTGTACAACATTCTGCCATTCCCAATTCCTCCAGAGGAGTGGCAGCTTGCAGCACCGTTATAAAGGCTGGCAAGATGAATTTAGCCCCTGGAGTCTGTGACCTGCGCTGGCTGGAGCCAGGCACACGGGGTGGGGAACAGGCAAGGGCAGCAGCTCAGGCCATGCACTCACACGAGATGCATCAGCTCAACCACAGCCACATGCCTGTGTCTAATGCATGGGGGCTGGCAAGGACACAGGCTTCTCTGCTTCAGTCTGTGAAGAAAGCCCTGAAAAGTAGAGGTGTGTGTTGAAAAACTCAACCTGATACTACTGCCATTCCATCTATAGGTCTCCAGCTCCTGGGGTGGCTTTGCAGGGCAGCTGTAGGGCAGTTTATTTGAAACCTGTTGTCTGAGAGTTTGTTTAATTATATGGTAGCATTTGTTGTGCTTGCTGTGGAAATAACAAAGACACATTTAGATTAGGAGGCTGCATTTCTTAAAATAAATTTATTAATGATCCTGATTTCATAACCCTTATAGTATGAAAAAAGTTAAGCACTTACTGGCCTAAGTGCTGATGAGAGAAAATTAATTTGTACAAAACATGGATGGTGCAACTAAGCAACAGTTGTATCTAGTTAATATTCACACTGAAACATCAAAAATAAGATACTAAAAAAGCTTTTTGACTTTCAAAGGCAATTTAGGGGAGAAAAAAGTCATTGCAAAATCAATGTGTTTTCAGTCTCTGATTAAGTCACCATTTCCAGGGGCAGCATTCTCAAGATTAAACTTTGAAATGCCATCAGGAACCCAGCCACAACAGAGATATGATCCCAGGATTGGAGCTTCCCTGCCCCAGTAAGGGCTTTAAATCACCAGTGTGTAGATTTCCTGTAGGATGCTAAGTGATAAGGAGCATTAAGGAAAGGCATAGGCAGTTTGGGGTCAGTTGCCTGCTCTTCCAGGAGCAATTGCTTGAACCTCTGTGGTACCCTTTTGACTGTGCCTAGGGCTACCTTGCAATCCTTTGCAATACCAAGTATCCTTCTTTTGATCCATTAAGTCTATGGGCTCCTAAAATGGCCTCTATATTTAGGTTAGCTCCTCCAGGATCGGGGAGGCCAGGCACTCACAGCTCCTCTGCTGCTCCTGAGACAAGTGGCAATCTGTAGTGAAACAGCAATCTGTGGTGATCCTTCTATGGAAGGATTCAAATAATGGACTTTTCCAGTGTAATCAGATGATGGGAAATTTTTTTGTGTCCTTCTGTGATGCTATCAGCCATTAGATGGAGATACAACTGAAAACTGACTGAGCTTTTAAGCTGGGAATGTGGAGCTCTGAATTCTCACAAATATAGTTATTGCATATTTATAAGATAGCTTTAAAGAGTGAGTCAACAAAATCTATGCCTGGTGGGCTTATTATAATGGACTGATTTTTAAAAATGGGTTGAGAGACAACCTGAGGACTGGAAAGTGTATTGTATAGAAATGAATAGGTCTGTTTAGACAAGTAGATACAAGGTGCATTTGTGGTGATTTCCTTCTATTTGGGCCCAGGCAGGTTTTCTTTCCACAAAGAGGCCTATATTCTTTTATTCTCTGCATCATTCAAGTAGTCGTGAACCCAACTTGTCCTTAGTATTGTGTGACAGCCTGCTGAGGAAATGGCCCCAAAATAATGAGGGATGGGATTCAGTGAAATATTGTTCATATTTTTACTGCCACACAGATCTACACAAAGACTCCACAATAGCAGCAGCATTCTGCTGATCTACTGATTTTCTTCTGTGTAGACCCCGCAGAGGCACAATAACAAGAGCAGAATAATAAAGAAGCCATATACAGCTTTGTGACTGTGCTTGTTCTGACTGTTTCTTTAAATAAGACAGACCATGAGAACATAATGTGTCCATACAGTGAGGCATTTCATCTCCTCACGAAAAATAATTCGTGAAGGGAGCACTTCAAATCTATTAAAATATTCCCACTTCCTCTTCCACCAGCTTCCATTAAGAATAGCAAGAAAGGTTAAAGATTTAATGGATGTTGAGTTTGAACTTGCTGTCCTTTTCCGACCCTCCTGGCCAGAGCCAATGGCCACCACTCACACTGTGCATTACCACTGCCTGAATAAGTTTCCTATGTTTTGCCTGATTTTTTGATAAACAAAAACTTTCAGTCTCTAAGGCTCTGCAGCTCAAGGCAAGATCTTGTATTCAATAGCAAAAATATACCTTGATTTATTCCCCTCTTCTACTAGGGTAATTTAGTTTTTAAAAGTTGTATTTCCAGATTTTGCAGAACTGGGTAACGCTCTCGGGAATACACCTGCACTGAATGGAGGTATTCTTCCATCTCCCACCAAGGCATCAGATTCCATTGGAATGTGACTTTTTTGATGCTGACAAAAATGTCAGTATTTTCAGGACTCTGAACATTTAGATATGGAATTTAAAAGCTGGATATCACACCAGTGAGCTCAGGCTCCACAGGACTCAAAAAACTGCTGTCACATTATCTGAGTCACCCAGGGAGGTCACTGCCACAGAATAAGGAGTATAGCAGCTCCCAGAGCCCCTTTCAGGGCAACGTTTTCTGGACTTTAAAATTCATGGTAATTCAGTCTGGAGCAAATCCCAAAAGCAGAAATCTTCCTATTATTCCCTTAAAATGCATCAAAGAAGAGACACATCTATAAGGCATTTAGATTTTATAAATTGGCATCTTTCAACACAGGCATGCTTTGTCAGGAAATTCCTGGCCAGCTCTAATCAGGAATGCATCTGGGAACCAAACATTTTGTCAGATGTATGGGCAAGATGGATTTAGCCAAGAAAGGAAAGGGATGTGATCAGCGATCCAGAAGATCAAAGGACATGGAAAATCAGAAGAGGATAGAATCAGCCAGCAAAATTCTTTACTTGCAATTAAAGTAGTTTAACACCAGATCTGATGAGAAGCACTGTGTTTAGCAGTGAAAACCACAGTTCTGGACAAAAGGGGCTGCATTACTGGGAGCAGAGAAATAAGCAACCATAATCACAGTGCACAACTTTGATAACACACTTTGGGGCCAGAGGCAATGGGGAAAAAATAGGGACTGGGACCTCTCCTTTTCTACTTCCAATTCAATGATTAATTACCAGCACATGAGAGTATTTATCCTCAAGAAACTTAAGTTTGTTTTCAAAGAATGTTTCAAACAAACAAAAAGGACTCTGTGGGTCCTGGGGAGCAACTACAGTTCAGCTGGACAGTAAATTTAATTTCTCAAAAATAATGTTGTTCACATTGTCTCCACATTAGCCTCTAAAAAATTAGAAAAATAGAAGCTGAGATCTCCAGAGCACTATTTACAGGAAGGCAGTGTCAACAGGCAATAGTTCTATTATTCCTCAGAGCAGGGACATTTTGAACTGTATGTCCTATTTTTCCCACCACTAAATGGTTATGAATTCTGACATAAGGCTGAAGATGCAATTTCAAACCCCCTCAAGCAGAGAAGGAACTGAACTTGGCTAGGTTACTGCCTGCCTGGGTGACTGTCTGGATCACTGCCCTACTAGCCAAGTTATTGTACAACAGAGAGAACTCGGGTCTTTACTGCTCCAGTGGCACCCCAGCCCTGGAGCTTCAGCCACCCTCTCAATAAATTTGGCTCCAAAACAACAATCTTCCCCAGCACACACTCCACCTGCCCCACACCACCAGTTCCACACTATCTGCTTTCCCTCAGTACCTCCCTGCTTCCTCTGCCTGAACCCAAACCACCACCCAGAAGACGGTTACAACAGTCTCCACCCCAGAGATAAACCCCTCTGTAGAAGTACTTCCTGAGCCAAATATTTCCATGCAGATGTTAATTGCCAGAAACCATTCACTATAAACCAGCAACACTGTCATAAATTCACAGACTAGAGAATAGCAGTCTGTAATTCTCCCCATCCCACTTGGATTACAAACCAAACACTAGGAAGAGGGGAGAGAAAAAAACTTTTTTTAAGAGATAGTAGTTCTTGCTTAAATATTTTCCCACATGGAACATCTGATGCATCAGAACTGCTAACATATCTGCAAGTTAAAATTGTTTCTTCCAAAATGTAAACAGAATTTTCCATCTAAACTGATCATTCAATCATCAGATGCAATGAAGACTTGAGGGAGCATACAGGGATAGGGATGTAGTGTGCATTTTTCTTACTTTTTCCCCCTAACCTTCAGATTTATACAAAGTCTTTCATTACATGCTCTGTAGCTGGAATGTCCAGTCTCTGAAGTGCAAGGAGTAGTCTACTTTTCAACCAGCAATTCTGGCACTTCAGGATCTTCTCACTATTCACAGGTACCAAGTCTCTTGGTTTGAGACCTCTGGGACAAAGGGAGCTTTGTCCTGAACAGGGTATGCATAATTGTAATATGTGGTGTGCAGTAAACCAGTAGCTGCAGAGTCTGTGCCACTGGAGAGGCAGGGATTTACACAAGCTTTTTCTGAAACCAGAATGAAGGAAGAATTTCACTGTAGAAGTAAAGCTGAACCTGCACAACCATGCAGGATTCAGGTGAGTCTTGGAAGAGAAATGCCTCATGAATGTTTGTAATTAAGAGACAGTGCAGTATGAGCCCTCTAGACATTGTGGTCACATAATCTGAGCTGGACCCAGTTTGAGGAAGCAAGTACATACTCACTTGCTGCCTGCTGGAAATTACTGTCTCTGAGAGACAAAGTAAAATCAATTATTCACATCTCCTCTGCCACTGTTACCCACACTGCTACCAGCAGACATGGAAAACAGAGATGGTTAGAGCTTCATTTTAACAGATTCCTATAGACTACCTTTATCTCTCACTGGATAGAAAAGCTTTAAAAGGAAAAATCACTCTTCCACTTTCAAAAACAGACAATTAATGTTTAATGCATCCTCATGATGTCCTGTTTCCATTTATCCCACCTCCTTTCAACAACACTGCACTTCCTTTAACCCATGCAATTTTCACTTGAGCCAGTCTGGGGAACAAATATGTTAACAGTTTGTTAATTATGGTTAATTCCTTATAGGTGTTCAATATCAAGCCACAGACCCTTTTCTGAATGCAATGGGGTTTGTTACTCATCTGTGTACTGCACCTCTACCCCGGCCAAACTCTGGCACTGGCAGTGAGCTGAGAATGAAACATTTTTGGAGACTCATCTCTTCTGTTCCCGTCAGCAACATTTCTGTCCCAGTTCTTCCAATTCCTATTAGCACCCATCATCCTGTCACCTCCTAGACTTCAGTTCTCCAGGGGGGCTGATAAAAGCAAGGGAAGTCATAACAGGGATAAGACTTTCTGAAGCAGATCTCTAACAATGAGGACAGGTATTGAGACACCAAAGATTAACCAACCACACATAAAATAATGCTACCTGGAAGAAAGGAAATGAGAATAAGAGGCGGGATGGGGAGTGTGGGAGATGCAGCACAGACAGCTGTCTGCTGATGTTCTAATTGCAGCTCTCCCTGGCCTCTTCCAGGGGGAGAAGACATGAGGTTTGACAGTGCACACCATCAATGTTTCAGAGAGAAGAAAAACTGTGTAAGACAGTGCCAAGCAGAGACACAATCCATCCCTGGAAAGCCTGTGCCTGAAAAAACTGTGTACAGGTGTTTCTCAGCAGAGATGGGGGCCTCTTGTGGGTCTGCAAAGGGTGTCTGAGAAACTGCTGGAAGAAGTAATGGCTCCTTGTTTCATCTGTCATGGGTCACCAAAGCTGTGCACCTAAACTGTGCTCAAGCCAACTCCCAAAGCACACAATCTGGGATGAGGCTCCCTCCAGCTTCCAGCACGTCAAAGGAAACCATCACATATGGAGAAAAGGAGTCACCTCACCCTTGCTGCTGCCAAGCTGGGGTGGCCCTTCCTGCAGTCTCTCCTCTGATGGCAGCCACTGCAGCCAGCCCTGCCCCAGGGACATGCCAGATGTGCCCAAGTGAGCAAGGTGGTGCCAGGGGGCTCTGGAAGCTCAGGTGCAGGCAGCCAGGACTGTCCAGCCCACGGCTGCTCAGCAGGAGAGGCTCAACCAGGGCTGTACCCAGTGCCTGCAATCAAACCTGCTGCAGTCACCTTTCAGGCACACATGAAGGAAGCCAGTGCTGATGACATTTGTTTATTCACAGCTGGGGGAGCTTGATCAAAAGACAAGAAATGCTGTTTAGTTTTGCTTTTTATTCCCTTTGGTGATATTCTTCTTACTTTAAAAATATATGTCATTGCAAAGATTTATATTTAATACTTTTCTTGTCAGAGATGGAAGGAGAAACGAACTGCTGAGAAGCAAGAAACTCTGAGTGGGGATGGGGATTTATCCAGAAATGAAGAATTTGGGGACTAGGTCCATTATGAACTAATTTAACTAGACCTGAAGCCACTGCTCTGCTCACTCAGTGCAGGGTTCACTCCATGCACCAGACTTTTTTCTACAAGACTGTGGGGAAGAATGAATTCAGACTTCAGAGGAAACCATTTGAAGGGGAAGAAGGAAAAATGTTCAATCTGTCTTTAAAAAAAATTACCAGAAGAACCGTTTCAGTAGAAGGAAATTGGATATTTCTTCTGTATACTACCTGAGAACCAATACTTACCATTGGTCTGCTGCTAATGAAATACATGTAGCAGTGCATTGAACTAGCAGTGATTTTAAGAAATCTGTCAATAAATGTAAACGTTTTTAATTTCTGCTATGCACCTGAAGATCCACTCCAGTTCTTCCTTTCACCCTAGAGATTAATTATGGCACAGCATGTAACAAATTTTGTCCCACCCAGCAAAGACTGCTAGAGGATATACTATAGCTTGCTTTCCTTTGTTTATATCTTTCCATTCATTCCCACTTGCAAGCATTTTTGCAAACTTTTTCCCATTTTGGATTTCATCTCAACTCTACACTCATGAGACAATGTATCAGTCCCTCCTGGTAATTTCATTTCAGTTGCATCCCCATTTATGAGAACATGGTGTGGAGGAGACTACCCAGAAATCTCTGGCTCTCACCTCGGGCGAGGCTGGTCATGTTTGTCACAGCCCACCTGTGAAGCCCAGCTAAGCCTCTCCTGGCTGCTCAGAACAGCACAGTTCCTCAGGTACACTAATGCCCAACGACATCTGTTGTCTATTTCAGACAATTCTGCCCTAAAACATATTTCCCACCAGCCTTGTTTTGACTCACACATACAAGTTTGCTACTGAGCCAATGCTCTCTGGCAGCACAATACTCAGAAACAGATAGTGCAAGCAATAAAGGAGTTATGGAAGCTTTCAGAAGAGAAGCTTTGGAAAAAAGATCCACAGATAATGTACATTTTACAGAACTGATGAAGGTTATGTCTTTTAGTGAGATACCTTAAACTTAAAATGCAGACTGGGTAACCTTCTGAGGTCCCTGTCTGGTTATTATTAATATAGTATCTACCAAGCAGGATATGTTGAACCTATTCTCTTGTTCTCTCTGCAGGATTGTTGCAAATTTTATTTTATTATGCTTCTGGTCTAGTTTAATAGACAACTTGCATCTACAAAAATATGTATGAAAAATCTCAAAGTGGCTAGTGCTCGCAAAAAATAAAAAGCTGCAGTGTTATGGTTTCCTTCTGATCCTCAGCAGCAGCACATACTGAGTGACAAAGCAAAAAAATTACTGAGAGAATTAATCTTTACATTCATTTAAAAATGTAAACAAATCTCAGTCTTGCTTTGGGCCATCCTGCCTTTTCTTATGGACCATTGCCACCAAGATGCTGATTCCTTCCATCTGCTTGTGTAAAAAAAAAAAAAAGTTGTAATGTGGTATTAAAAACCACCACAAACTGGGTCATTTACTGAACAGAAAGGGAAAAAGCACATCTCGTTCCCTGAGGATGCTGCATAGGTATGTGACCTGCTTTGCTCAGCCAGCTTTTACAAACCACTGAGTGACACCCCTTCTCTTCTCTTGGCCATCCAGAGGACTTTTATCTCTGCAATTCTCCCCTGCTGCAGTGGGAATAAAAGCAACTGAGTGGCTCAGAGTCAGAATCCAAAGCTGAGATGGGCAAAGCACAGCCTAAAGCAACTTCACCTCTGCTTGCCTTCTGCCTCTGTGAACTCAGCCATCAAAGCAGCCCAAACACGGCCACCCGGCGATGGCAGTGTCACTGAGTGGCACGTGTGGCTCTGAGCCCACACAAGAATGTGTCATCCCAGGGACTGAATGAAAGGAAAACAGGGAATAGATCATCATCATCCTGCAGACTTGTGTCTCCTGAGCACTCAGCCCCCTGCTTCTGGGGTCTCCCAGAGAGGCCTTGGGTTTCTGCTTTGGGGCTTTTTCTTGTGGAAAGGTGACTCAAAACTAAAATGAGGGCAGTGTGGGAAGGACCACATGCTGAATCAGCCCTGGCCATCTCCTTCATCTGAGCTCTTCTATCAGCTTTTTGGTCTCTCCTGCCAGCTTCTTAGTGTCTCCTGGACACATCCAGACCCTCAGAGGGAGGAGAGCTCAAACCCCTTGTTTTCCACCAACTCCTGGGGCAGTTCTTCCTCCAGGAGAAGAAAAGCAGAGGAAGCTGAGTCCAAACCATCCAGGGAAAAGGAGCTGCTGCCAAGAGTCCATGGGGATGCAGGGGACAGAAGAGGTACCTCTGTACCTCTCCCATTACACCATCTCTCCACTAACAGTATCACCCCTCTCCTCTCCTGGCACCCTGCTCTCACCAGGGGAAAAGAGCATGAAAGAATTTGAAGCTTAGCATGCTGACTACCTTGGGAAACATGAATCAAAACAAAACAATGGGGGATTTCCCCACTCACAGGGAAAATTCAGCCTATCCCTGAAGAACTGAAGCCAAGACAAAAGAGTGGGGCTGGGAGCAAGTAGGAGAGATTTGGACACAGCCAGAGAAACACAGAGAAGTGAGTAAAACCACACCACTTTCCTTCAGCTAAAATCTTCCCCTGACCAGCAAATGTCCCCAAGACCCAGGGAACAGAGCGTGGGTGTATCCTGGCTGCTGCACTGCCCTGCAGAGAGCAGGGAGCTCCCAGTAATTACACGTCTCTTGCCAGAGCAACAAGGACCTGCAATAGTGAGACACCACTGCTACTTCTAATGGACACCCACCTTGAACTGCACCTGCCCTCTGCTTCTGCTGGGGCTTAGAGCTGCTTGTGGATGCTGTACCAGCCTGGGCACCATCAGAGCACAGCTCACAAAACTCCTGCAGGAGAGCTGGCTTGCTCTGCTGGCAAATTGTCATTGCATTGCAAGATTAAACTCTGAGTCCTTCTCTGGCCTTTCCTTGGCTCAGCTCCCAGTCAGTTTCCGATCTTTTATCAGTGCTTCAGTCTACAAGAATTACATGCTTGTGACCAGCATAAGATTGTAGATTCAAAGTCTACATTTCCCCCTTTTTCCTCTGTTCTTATTTTTCTGTATTTATTCTTTCATGCAAAGTAAAGTTTTATTAATATTCTCCATCATTTAGCCAGACAGTATTAATTGCCCTGTTCTTCAAAATAAGTGACAGCCAGAAATAAAACTACCACCTTGCTATTTCGCTTGTGTTAAGACTTTAACACAGAAAAGACCAGTGATTGAATCTTGTCTAGTCTTAAATCCTCTCTTTATTTCTAGAAGCTTTCAACTTCTACTTCTCCACCATTCTTTTTTCTCTTACTGTTCTCTTCTTTTGTTTCCTTCACAAATTCAGGAATTCATCAGTCTCCCAAATCTATGAGAAACTTGTATCAGTCAGCACTGGAGCCTTGCAGAGTGTGAAGAGCAAGGACCACCAGAGCCACACATTACTGTACCTTAATGCCAAGTTCTCTAGAGCCTGCAAGACCTGCCCACCTCAGTCTAGAGCCAGGGCACTGCAGGTGTGAATCATTCAGGCCTTTGGCCAGCCCATCTGGGTCTTACACACACACATCCCCCTCAAACCAGCAACTCAGATCTCAGAAATAATGCCTCTTCAGGCTCCCAGAATCCTCCTCAGTGAAGCACAGAAGACCAGAGAACCCCAAGGGCACAGGAATTCCCAATCCTCAGCTTCACTAGGGCACTAAGCTGCAGTGGCCCAGGGACTCGGGCATTTCCAAGCACCACTTGCCAAAATCCAAAAAGCTTCTACTTGAAGCTGCCAGGAACAAAATGAGAATTTCTGATGGAACATATATTCCCCATCTTTGGTCATTTGGAAAAATGCTACACTGGAAGGTTTGTTACTAGACTTTCTTCTAACCAGTAACTCTTGTGTTTTGCTCTCACTTATTTTTCCTCTGACTCTTTCATGCATCTAAGGTCCCCTCTAACAGTAGACAAAGTAAGCTTTCAATGGCCCTTGCTGGATATCTCATCAGGCATATGGTCCATAAAGACACTTCTGCTTTGCATTTCTTCTGCTTCTACATCCTTCCTGCTTTAGAGGAGGATCAGAGTCCATTGGTTGGCAAGAGTGCTTACAGGGACTTCTCCCACCTGCAGCCCTCTCAGACCCATCTGATTCCTAAATGCCTTCTGAAATCTCTCATGATATTTCCAGCCTCTCTTACCCCTGACCTGAAATACCAACTGATGATCCCAACTGTACACAAAGTCTTCAAATCCCCAGTGATTTTGCCCTGCAAAATCCATCCTTTTGTCACTGCAAGATTTGGTTTTACCTGTATTTCTTCAAAGCAACTGTAAGTTGTTCCTTTCAATTTTTCATTGGGACAGCAACCATATGGGTGTGTCATGGATGGAGCACCTGCATGACCATTATAAGATTTCCTGTAACACCCCAGTTACCCTCCCACCAGACATTACAGTAGAATGTTCTCCAGGACAATATCTTGCTGCAGTATTTATTTTATATCTGTCATTTTCTTTTTTCAGTCCCAGACATGAAATTGGAACTGAGTATAATAAAGATTATTTCAATGCCACTGAAAGAGCCAAATTCTGCACATACATGCACATTTCTGCACATGCTACAATGCAGAGCCCACAGCACTTGGAACACAAAGACACTCAGTGGATACAGTCCAGGTTAGATCTGCATCTCCTACACAATGCCCAGCACATCAGCCCTCAGCCACAGTGCTCTGAGGAAGGGACGCTCTCAGACTGACCCCCTTGAGCCATGAGTATAAACCAATATTGAAGAATTAAACATTCACAATGTCCCATACCAAACAGCCTGGGGAATGCACTTCCTTACCCTCTTGCATCTCCTTTGTTACTTTTCACTAAGAACTACAACAGTTAAATAGAAATCCTATGGGACATGCTGGGATGGAAACTCACCTGGTTTTTGTGCTTCTTGTGCCACCCACTGGAACAGGGGGAAAACAAGAGGGAAAAGAAAACATTCGGGAGATTTCAAATCCAGCACATGTCTGGATGTCTCCTGCATTAAAATAACAATAGCTTGAAAGATGCTCCAACTTAGCAGCTGGGGTTATTTTCGTCAGTTCTCATTAATTCAAAATATCTGAAAAGAAGAACCCAGGTTTGATAACCAAGTGCCTGTAAGACACTAAAGCAGTTTATCTTTCAGGACAAAGTCAAAGACAGCTCTATGATTTATCCGTATTGGTGAATTCTCTAGATTCTAATGTACAGAGAATACCTAATTTAACATAGTCCATCCACCTCCAGCCACTGGCAGGTGAGAAAAGTAGGTCTGGTGAAGCTCTTAATCTTATGTGAGCAAGAAGGAGGTTACTCAACTAAGGAACTACAAGTTCTTGTCTAGTCAGGCAAAAGGAAGGCTGAGTGAGAATATGCCTCTCTCCAAATACCTCTTGGGCATATATTCCAAGGGAGTACAGCCTCAAGGATAGTATTCACAGTGATTAAAAAATGATTATAAAATTATTAAGGAATTAATTTAAGCTGAATACCCAGAAAAATATGAGTGTCAAAGCACGGATCAAAGCCCTCCAGTGGGATAGAAAATTACAGCTTTCCTTTTTTTCATAAAAAAGAGCTTGAACCGTATCTGTTATATGATAGGTTGTTTGTAATAGTGAGGCATCACACACAGGAACACAGCCTCACATCTCTGCATTTTTACTGAAGAGCTGTATCTGTCCTGTAGAAAGATTGCAAAAAACAGGAAGAGGTCAGTGTGACAGCACCATTAAAAAAGCAGCATCTGGGTTTTGGTCGTGGCTTTTTTTACCCTAAAAATGAGTGTGGGACAAAATACAACAGAACCTGTATTTGAGACTCTCTCTAATATAATCTCCAAAAGGCCATTTGGAGTAACTAGCCACTTAAAGTACCCACTAGGCTTCCAGCACAATTTTATTTGACCTTTTAATGAAAGAGCAACGTGTATAAAGCAAGTTGTTTCAGCTGATAACTTGTGTGACTGCTTAACACAACTCTCTACATAACCTAACCAGATGATTGTCCAAAATGTAATTTTCCTTGCAGAAATATATGTCTCAAGTGCATTTTCTGATTTTGAAGTTTCTTTTTGCAAAGTCTGAATGCTTACATTTTTTAGTAAACACATCAGGTAAGATGTTTCAAATACCTAACCAGGAAACCAGGCATTCCCAGAGATTAAAAAAAAAAAATAAAGTTAGTGATTACTGAATATATATTCCTCTTACTCATAGAAAATATAAGGAACTCCATCATGTTTTTTTAGTCTTTAAAGATAACATATCAGACATTGCTGGAAACTGTTGTTGTTCCTTTCCTACATTTGGGGAATGATTACGACTTTAATAGATCTTTTTCTAGTTCCTACTGTACTACAGTCAAAGAGAGCTTTATGTGTTTGTATGTGTGTGTTTATTATGACACAAACATGCAATAAGGATTCATAATAAAAAAATACAGCTGAAGCAGCTGCATCTTCTTCTTTTCCAGAAAGTGTGCCACTTACTTAAACCATGTGGGGAGCAAGAAATACATACCTGAGGTGCAGAAGGACGAAATGCAGGGCCTCCAGCACCTTCCCAGCCACAGATTCTACAGGAGCTAAACCTACCTTTGAATGAATAACTTTCAATACATTACTTTCCAGACTGAAAATTAGATTTCTTTTTTTCCCTCAGGGATTATTTGGGCGTATTAATTTATCCACCATCACACAGAGATGCCACACAAAACCCAAATGCTGTAGTCAGGAAGCATCTCCACTTCATAGATGTTTGACAACAACCATAAACTACACTAACAGGTATCACCATGATTTACTGACTGTAATTAAATGCCAGGACAAGTGCTCCAGTATATTTGTCATGTGTCCCATCACCCAAATGAAGGGTCACACTGGCTGCATGCCACTGAAGCTCTGTCTGCCTCACCTTGCAGTGTGAGGGTAGCAAACTGATGGTACTGGGGGCCTGATAGCCACACTACAGGTGTTTGTAGGAGGGTTCATCTCATCAGGCATCATAGTCATATAGACTGAGCCAGCATCCCTATGCCAGTGGAAATCAGGAATCCATGTTCTGGAACTTCTCCCAGGTGCAAACTGCAGCACAGCAAAGCACAAATTGGGATATTTGCTTCAGAAACACTCTGCTTCTCCAAAATTAAATACTAATGTAAGCCTACTCTAAAGCTCTTTCTCCCCAAAAGTGCTTCTCCCCAAAGTAACTGAACTGCTCTTGCTGAATAAATTTATTCAATAGAAGCAACAAATTTCACTGTCTGAACCAAAATACAGATTCACACCAATCCACCTTCATACATTTGTCTTCTGGGCTCAAGTTAAATGAAAAAATTGGAAAAACCTAGAAGGACTCAAATCTTAAAGTCCTTGTTGCACTATAGATCTGTCTCTCAGTTAATCTTAGCAGGATAATTTAATTTAACATGTAGCCATGCCACTGCTGCCAAACTAGGTAAGTATGTAGATGAATTCAAATGAAGAAATATGGGAGCATGCTGTACATGTGACTCATCCACATGCATAATTAGAGATATTAGGCAAATAAATGTTATTTTGAAATATATAAAATAACTGTAAAAACAGTTTTTAAACCTTCAGCTGAGAATGGTTATTAAAATTAAAGAAAAAGAAGTTGAGGGAGGCTCTATTGTTCATTTCAAGCTCCTTAGAAAAGCAAAACACCAATTCATTCACCTAAATCTGTTTTCAGCCTATTTGTTTCAGCAGCTCAGGTCAGCAATCTCTCCCGCAGAAGTAAGTTCAGAAGATTCCTCAGGAGCTCTTTTGATAAAGGCCTGTCCTGTGCAATGGGAAAGCTCTGTCAGCTCCTACATGTGACCGTGCTATCACACAATGTTCTCTATTTTCTTCATGTACATAAGATCTTGTGCTGCTGAAACCAGGCACAGGTGCCAGTACCTCAAGAAGAGGAAAAAAACACATAACACTTTGCCTCAAGCAGCCTAGAACATGCTGGAGTTGTTTCATCATCATCGTCATAATCATAATAATTTTTGCTGTTGTTGTTGTCGTTATAAATTCAACCATGGCTGTCAAATAAAAGGAATTGCAGGAAGATTTTGGGAACTCATTAAGGAATAAAATTACATTGCTCATTGTGCTGCTTAAGCTTGCTGTAGAATAGAGTGGGACTTTAGGAAGTCCTACAGTGACCATCTAGAACAGCATGTTTAAAATGTATTTCAGCAGATCCCAGAGTCAAGAAACCACAGGCTTACACTGAGTGACTTGAAGAGATAGAGAGCCTTGCCAGGAGGGAGACCCTGAGTTCACCTGCCAACACACGCACCTGCCAAGAATAATAGAAACGATAATAAAAATAAAAATGCAAAAACATGAAAGTTACACTGTGTTGACAGGGCTTCGGTAAAATTTCAAACAGAGGGGCTCTATCACTAAGTCTTCCCACTGAGCAACATTTATAGTTATTACTTTCTTGCTGCTGGCAGCAAGCCTTTATAGACGTTTTGAGAATACATCCAATATAGGAAGTGGCCTGTTGTTTTTTCTTTCTTCCAGCTACATTATTGATATTTCAGGAGAGTAATTGAACTTCTCAGCACCAACTTGTTTTCTCCATGAACTACTATCCCCTGTAGATACACATTTTTTCAGGGCATATGTTAAAGTAACTATAAATCCTACGCCTAAATGGAACTTGTATTTTATCAGCTTTTGTAGAAGAAAAAATGGTATCCTGGCTGTAAACTGTGACAGCATTTAAACTGTGCTGTATTTCATCCCTTTCTCAAATATACACACTCTCACAAACATTTCATTAAAGTCTTTCTTTAAAAAACAGGTAAAAAAAACACATATTAGTCACCAAATCATTGTTCCACCCCACTTCTGCCAACAGTTTTCCTCAATTTGCTATTAACGTGTTTTACCATACATCAAATTAATACTCAAACATCTATTCATAATAAAGTTAAATTAAATAACCAAAAAAAAAAAAAAAACCACACAAAAACAAAAACAAAAAAATGGAAGCTTGGAGACTCACAGAGATGTCTCTCCACTCTCATCACAAAGTACCCAGCAAGTCTCTCCTGCTGTGTGAGGCTTCAGTGGGCAGAGGACAGAATCAGAAGGCTCTCTTTGTGATCTTCCCATCAGGTACTGATTCATAGTCAGCTTTTTGCCCCAAAAGCTACATATTTAAAATGGAAAAGTCAAAGGATCAGCTTCCCTACTGCTGGTTAGGGAATGGAAACCCTTTCCCTCACATGGAAAATTAGGAGATGGGGTTCTGCTGGAAAAAAATTTTGCAACTTTCCAATTAGGTCAATTTGTTACATGCTATGGCTGAAGCACAGCAGCATGCAGTATCACCACATGGTGCCTTCATTTCAGTCCTCTCTACAGACCCAGATGCCCCCACCACAAATGTGATGACAGGGAACCCTGCCTGGTACAAATTAGTAGACTACAGGTGGCAAAGGAAGGAGACACCGTACCAGGAATGCAGCCTTGGCTGGATTATCCCCACGAGGCACATCATGGTGATACTCACACACACACACAATGCTTTCAGCCCCCCTTTCTCCAGAGCCCTGGTAGCAGGTCAGCTGTCAATAAAAGGGAGAATCACAGAACAGGGAGCTTGGCATCTCCCAGGACATGGCAGGAAACAGCAGTCATGGTTTCCTGAACCCAGTGACAATGGGTTAGAGGAAAGAAGAGAAATATTCAGAGCTTTTGACTGTATTCCTCAGTTTTACAGCTAGAATCCACATCAGTGGGGGATTTTACATCTGCTGTGCATATGCAGATTATGAAAAGCCTCGTGTTCTCAAATGGGAGTGGTGACGAGGAACTGCCACTCAGTGGGGTGAAAGCACAGCCAGGGCATGCAGGGCAAGAGTTTGGGCTGGCCTGAGCCAGAGCATGAGGGGTTTGAGATCTGGGTAAGGACAGATTCAGCAAGCAGAAAGCAGCAGTGAAAAATGGAGGTTGCTGCTAATGACTTGTTGTTTCCTTAGGAAGCAGAAGAATGGTGCTCATGCACTTAGAAGAAATATGTGAGAGTAGAGTAGGGCAGAGGAATCCTTGGTAGAAAGTGTGCAAGAAAAATGACATCATGGTATAATAGAAAGAAGATATAATAGAAAGAAGAAGAAGCTCACAAAGCAAAAAAATGCTAGTTTTCTTCCATATTTTAAAATGCCCTACATTTTCCAGGTAAAAGAAAGATACATAAAAATGAGAAAATTTGTCTAGTAGCAATTTGTCTTCTAGTAGTTCATCTCTCCTCCCCAAAAACACACCTTACCACTGACCAAAGTGCTTTCTGAAAGTCCTCCTTTCCAAATATACAATTTATCTCCAGCGAAGAAATCACAGAAGAGGTCTAAATGCAGTCCAACCAGATATCTTTGGTCAAGCTAGTGTCAAAAGAAAATTGTAATATAGAACCATCTTATCTAGCATGATCATTTTGAGGGCTGATTAAGCAATGACTTCATGTCAGTTTGGAAATAGGAATCTGCCATTAGGTTGATATGTCCAAGTACATGCATTTAAATAAATGCCATGAGTTTTACAAATCAGAAAGTGTCCTGGTTTCTGCTGGGATAGAATTACTTTTCTTCCCAGTAGCTGGTCCAGGGCTGTGTTTGGGATTTAGGATGAGAACAGTGCTGATAACACACTGATATTTTGGTTGTTGCTGGGCAGTGTTTACACTCAGTTAAGGGCTTTTCTTCCCCTCACCTCACCCTGGCAGCAAGGAGGCTGCAGGGCACAAGGAGCTGGGAGAAGGCACAGCCAGGACAGCTGACCCCAGCTGGACCAAGGGATATTCCACACCATAAAATGCCATGCCTGGTGTATAGATTAGGGTGAAAGGTGGCTGAGGGTTGCTGCTCAGGTAATGGATGGAGATCACTGAGCGGGTGGTGAGCAATTTCATTGTGCATCACTTGCTTTTGTAATGTAATTATTTTATCTGTAGAAGGAGGAGTTCTTTTTCTATCCATTTCTGTGCATTAAACTTCCTTTATCTCACCCCAGTATTTTTTTCCCTAATTCGCTCCCCCATTCTGCTGGGGAGACAAGTGAGCAAGAAGCTGTGTGGGATTTAACTGTCTGCATGTAAACCACAAACACAATTTTTAAGAAATCCTGGACAGAAAGCATAATACAAATGCTCTGTTTATTATCTGTTGCCTTTTTTAAAGGACTCATTTGGTATTAACTTTCCCTTTTCATGGGCTAATGCTAAGCAACTATGGAAAAAAAATTTTCAATTATATTTCAAAAAGCTTTATAAATCTTATTTTTAGTTTATACATGCAAAAAAAGAGTTTGTACACCTGCCCACTCTTGGAGTGATACAGCCAAATTTTAGTTAACAGAAAACAGAACACAGGTCAGAGAAATAAATCTGAGACAAGGAGATAGCAGAAGCTATCTAATGACAAACATAAGAACATTCTGAAATACTCACAGATTTACTGTGAGCAGATAGTAAGGCTGAATACTTTTAATAAATTATTCATTCTTAATTACATATTCATCTGCTGTAGAAATCTACTGTGATCAGTAATCTCTTTCCTTGAAATAAATTAGTACCTTGTTAAGTCGGCTTCTTCTACAGCGAAGACCTGACCTTGCATGTCCTGAGGATTGTGACAGTCAGAGAAAAGCTCAGTTATGTCTTGTCATTTTACTCAGCCAGCACCTGCCAGGAAGCATAAATATAGAAAAAATACTCAGAATTTCAAGGGAGGGGACTAAACAAACAAAGTAATTAATATTTGATGAGGAAATGAAAACATAGGAAGTTGTGAGTATGAAATCTCATTTCCATCTGAGACTCTGAGAGCAAAGGACATGAAGCCTGCCTGAATCCCCATAAATCTCAAAGACTGAAATCAGAGTAGAGCATGGCCAGAGCACAAAGGGAGCCCTTGCACCCCTTTCATGAACACCCTCCCCATTTTCAGGAGGGATACTGAAAAGGTGCCTGGAACAAAGCAGTACCAGCCAGGGGTCCAGGCTTCACCAAGGGGTGACTTGATCATGCTTTGAAGTACATCATCATACTCTCTTCCATTGAAGCAGTGAGAAAACCTGAGACAAGAGTTTTTTATTCTTTGCTTTTGAAATATTTAATCTAGCTACACATCTCCCAAACCTGCTGGAATGTGTCCAGAGAAGGACAAGGAAGATCATCAGAGGAATGGAAAACCTCTCCATCAAAAGACATGCTGAGAGCCCTGGGGTTGTTCAGCTTGGAAAAGGGAAGGCTTCAGATCTGCAACCTTCCAGTACCTAAAGGTTGCTTATAAAAAGGAGGGAGAGGCCACTTTTCTTTTTTCCGGTTTTTTTTTTTTTTTTTTTTGTAGTCAGATAGTGACAGGACAATGAGCACTGGTTTTAAACTGAAAAAGGACAGGTTTAGTTTGGATGTTAAGATGAAATTCTTTACTCAGAGGATGGTGAGACACTGGCACAGGTTGCCTAGAGAGGCTGTGGATGCCTCCTCATCCCTGGAAATGTTCAGGGCCAGGCTGGATGGGACCCTGAGCAATCTGATCTTGTGAGTGGCATCTCTGCCCATAACAGGGAGGTTGGAATAGAAGAACTTTAAGATCCCTTCCAACCCTAACCAGTCTGTGATTCTATGAATCTGTGATAAACCCAGTACTGGCCCCTGTTCCTTCTTTGCATGAGTTTGGTGTCCAGGCAGCACTTGGCTTGTGAATTATTCCTGGCTGAAACCTGCTCAGGTCACACATGCAACAGACCAGAGCAGCAGACAGGAGCTCATGACCAGGTGAGACAAGCCTATGCCTCACAAAGTGTGCCACCACCAGACCTCACCCACCTGCTTTTGCAGGCTGTAACAGCCACCAGCTGCAGAACTGACCCTTGCATGCTGGGCAGAACCTCAGAAATAATCAAATGTGACCAAAACCCAAAAACAGCAAGTAGAAAATCTTAAGGCTGCCTGCAGACTTCCATAACATGTCATAATACAGTTCTGAGTCATCAGTCATCACTCTTTTGTATATTCCAAATAATAATGCTGTTTCTAATTTGATTGTGGCAACCAAATGTCAAATTTCCTTTGGTTGAGGGAATGGACACCTTACTTGAGCAAATAAGTACTTCAATCACAGTATGATGGCAGTTTTGGGGATCATGCTTCAGGATCTGAAGCAGAACCCAGAGTTTTCTTGTTTCTCTGTACTGTCTTCTGAATAAATTCTAGGAGAAGGTTTCTTTCCCTTTAAGGTGATCTGAAAGTTATTAAGGCCCATTCTGAGCTCCCTCCTATATTAAAAGAAAAAAAAAATTGCTGTTTCATTAGGTTAAACAAGGTGTAAAGGAGAGCAGAGTCAATTCCTTGGCTTTGTGAGTGTCAGACAACTTCATGCTTGAGAGGCATGAAATTAATGATTAATTAGTTCATTCACTCATTCCTTACACAGGGAAACAGGTACCTAAGTCCCTGCAGTGCACAGTATAATGAAACAGCTCCTGCTCTGCTCAGTGCCAGACTGCAGAGCACCCGAGGACTCACTGCCTCCATTTCCCTCCAAGGACTCTGAGGCTGAGCTGCCTTATTGGTCTGTAAGAAAGCTGCCAAACAGGCCATCAAAACATGTGATAGCTGCTACTCTATCTTGGCATTAGCCAAGAAAAAGACAAAAATCTTAAGAAAAGCCCTTGCACATGCAAAGGATAGTTGTGTCTATGCTGCACCTACCAAACCTGCAAAGGAAAAGCTGCTGTTTCACTGTATTACTATAAATCTCCCAAGGCTTTTAGGGAATTCCATTGCCCATTTTTACATCCTGGCTTATTGGGATAGCTGAGAACTGCAATGCTGGTTTGGGAGATAATTGTAACTGTCTCTAGACAGTCTTTTTTAAAGGCTGAGAAGTGTCCGCTTGAAAATTTTCAGGTGCTGATTTAAGGGGAAATATCTTCTGGCAAACTGGTTTTATTCTCCTCCAGTAAAGAAGGGAGCTCTGTGCTGAGGTAATGGTTCTAAAAGCTTTCTAAAAATCCTTTCACTTCTTCCCTCCCTGTCTTTCTTTAGATATATAGCATTCAATCTGAAAAACTTCTGTATGAGAAATTTGTGCTTTCAGGTGCAACATAATTCACAGTAAGAAAATTTATATTTTCTGTTGAACTAGCAGTCCTTTAAAAGCTGATCAGAATATAGGAGGTTAGAACAAATATGAAAGAAGACCAAATACGTATGATAGAAAAGTATTGCCTATAGGAGATTTACTTCTTCTACCATCTCATAAAAGAAAGTGTATATATTTCTTCTTTTCTACAAACTCACCATAATAATTTTTCTTATTATTTTTATGAGGCAAGTCCTCTATCATTTTCACGGTATAAAAACAGTCAAAGCACAATATAATTTGGTTATATGTTTTAACAGCACTGACATTTAATAGAACCTTTTCTAAAATAGTTTCTGTCCAATATCCCTGTTATTGTCTTGTTCAAACACTGCCCATCCCTCCATTTGAATAAAAGGTCCTGAGATCTCCTTATCTTCCATTAATCGCTTTCATTCAGATGAAAAATATCTTTTTCTGCCATTTTAAGTACCACTCCAACCACGCCTCCAGGCTCCCCATCCATTCAGTCCAAATCCAAATCTGAATCCTACTTCCCATCTTAGGTCTGGACTAAGACCCCACCTCTGACCCACAACACAAATGTTCTGTGAGCACAAATCTCTTGGCTCCCTTGACTTTCCTTTGGGTGTCCATTTCCAACCCATTCACAACCACATCTGCAGGCTCTCTCTTTTACTGAGCCCGAACTTTAACCCTTAATCTACTTTCCATCTCAGGCTGTTTGTGGCATGGGACACACGAGGGTCTAGTTTTCATTAAACTATTTACCAATTTAGTATTGAATTGATGTCCAGTAATCCAGCAATAAATATTCACCATCTCAGTTTTGGCTTCCCTTCTAGAGGGTCATGTTTATTCAACTTGTGAGCTGAGAAAAATTTTTACTATTGTATCATTAATTATGAACAAATTCTGGCTTAACTTGAGCAATTAATAAAACTCAGTCTTGACCATCTGTGAAATTCTGCTAATAAGCATCATGTCAAGCAATTATCCTTTAGACTAGCTAATCTAGGAGATTCTGTTGTGGCTGCAACTCTTAAAACATTTTAAAATACACAGCAACATACTAACCACAGGCCAAAAACTCTAGTGGAGGTACACCAATTTATACTTGCATAAATTGCTCTAATTTTAACAAGGAGAAATTAGAGAGAAACTTCAGAATCTTGGCAGCCATATAATAATTAAGTCATGGCAGTATTCACAGTTGTCTGAAGGTGAATAAAAAGTAATGAAGAGAGAGTATGAAAGACATGTTACTTAGCCTTAAAAAGTCATTGTTTCTAAGGTTAGAAAATTACTTCTGCTACCTATATTGCAGTGGAGGAATCAAGGGAGAAACCAAATACCTGAGTCAACATAAAACAAGCAAAAATCATCTTCATTGAAAATACAGGAATTTCCAACTTTAAGAATAAAAATTGGACTATATGTAGCAGAAGTTGCCTTAGGGAATTTCAAAAACTGTCTAAAATTGTTTTACTGTTTGGGCAAATAGTCAGGTGGGAAGGCTTTCTGGTTTCAAGCTGGCCACTGCCTCAGCCAGCCCTGAGGTATACAGAGGCTGGCTGGAATGTTCTTGCAGCACAAGAGGAATTCATGGATCGTGTGTGCTGGGTGTGCACACAGGTCTTTACCTGACACCCATCTGCACCACAACCTTAAGTAAAGACCAAACCTGATTTTCATATTTATGAATGATTCATAATGATTCATTTATGAGTCCCATAGGTCTTGCCACAATAAGTGCTCTGCTACTATCAGCAGCCCTGTATGTTTATTTTCTAGTTTTCCATTTTCTGCCATTGGCTGAATAGTCCAAAGTCCCATATTGCTCTTTTCCTTACTTAGTAGAATTTAATTTTTTTTAATATTAATACATAATATAGCTATCTTATGTGTCTATAAGACTGTTTTATATGACAATACATGTTCTCACAACTCTTTATTTGCTTTCTTTGCATCTTTGAAAAGAAGAAGAAGAATAGAAAGTTTGGAAATCATGATCTGAATTAACAGTAAAGAAATCAGGTTTCTTTTCTGACAAGGTTATGAAATAACTGCAGATGATAAGAGTAAATTAAATTAGCATTGACATTATCTGACTCCAGCTCTAAAGTCTCTTGAAATCTCCATCAGTTCTGCCTTTTTTTTTTTCTTAATTTGAACAATATAATTTAATTTCATTTATCATCAAAATCTTCACTGTATCAATGACAGAAAACAGTGCAACTAGAATCCCTTTTGGGAATTCCCTTTCTGAGACACACAAACACTATTTAGTGACACTAATTCATGCACTTTTTTGATAGATCAGAGTGTCTAACTCTTAAAATTAAAGCTCACTACTCACCAGTGCCATGTAGGCTAACAGCTAATTTTAAGGAAATTCCCAAAGTTGAAATAATCGTCATAAGGACTCGTGCTCTTAAATTCTTTGGATACTTTGAAAATCCTTGCCTTAATTTTCATTCCTGCAGTGTCGCAGTGACATCCAGTGGTCAGTAGGATAACTCTTAAATTTGGCTCCGACCCCACCAAAATTCAAGGGCATCCTTGCCAGTGTATACCATAAGCTGATTCATGTGCTTCACGCCTGTGAGTTTTCACAGAACTGGTGCTTGATTAAGCACTGACTCGGCATTCCAAAAAGTCAGGACTGTCAGAGGCAAAAGGAAAGCTCCCCACATTTCTTTACTATGGAACACTCTCATTCCACAATTCCCTCTTTCCAGGATTCCTGATGAGCTGCAAATTGTTTAAGGCTGCCCCCAAATTTACATCCTCCCTAAGTCCTGATAAAAAGAGCAATTGATCTGATGTTTGTAGCGTAGTAGCTGCCCGAAGGTCTACCCTAACAGACTTAGACTAAAGCAGGACTCAGATCCTGAGGTTCTGCACCAGACACAGGTTAAAAAAAAAAGAAACACAACATAAAAACCAATCCATCAATATCAACTGCAAGACTAGGAGTCACTGTGTGTGTGGGAGAGAGATAATACTATCAAAAAGCCTCAAACAGTGGGAGAAAGAATCCCACAAAGGAATTATCTTAAAACAATCACATATAGGGGTAGTAAAGGCTTCAGTTTACACCCCACTCTGGGACTTTACCTCTGCATCTTCAGAAGAGACAAGCAGGAAAAAATAACCTGGAGGTGAGAGGGGGCTCTAGTTGTCAAAGATGTGATAATAATAAAACCCACAGTGCCATGTCAGAAGTCAACAAAGATGTCCTAGGGGAGAAGTGGAGACAGCATTTAAACTCCAGCTGGCAAAGTCAGACAGCTCATATCAAACCATACTGCTCATGTTAAGCTCTCCTCCTTCTCCCAGGTGGAAAGCAGAAGCCAGAGACACTCCACAACATAAAAAAAAAAAAAAAAAAAAAAAAAAAAAAAAAAAAAAAGAAGCAGACATCAGTGTGAAATGAGAGAAATTGAAGCTACCAGACATACTGACACTACCAGAGATAACTTTTCTTTTTCATGATAATCATAACAGCACAACCTTTCCTCAAGTTATGCTCATTGCTTATGCTACTGTGGGAAATATTTGCATTTATTCATTTTTTAATTCTTTTTTCTGAAATCTTGTTTAGTGACAAAGCTGGGATGAGTAATTTAGTTTAGAAGAAATTCCACACAGGGGGCAGGAGGAGAGATGGGCAAAGGCTTAGGAAAAAATGTCAAGGAGACTTCATAGCAGGGATCAGGAGAGTGGAGTGGGATAGAAGGAGGGATTGGCTGGAGATATGATCTCTGCTGTTGAAGGAAGAAGAGGAAGAAAACAGTTGTGATGGTAGACAGAGATTTAGGCTTTCAGGCAAGAGAGGAGTGGAAAAGAAAGGCAGGGTGGGCACCTTCAACAGTCAAAAATATCATGATACAGAAAATAAATCCACACAGATGGAGGAAGAAGGGAGGGAACGAGGGAAATCAGTGTGGAAGCAGGAAGTGCAAAGAAGAGACAGTATAACTTTGAGAAGAAAAAAAGGAACTTATCCTTAAAAATGTATATTACTTCAGAACATGAATAGAGTAAGAAACATGGAAACACAGCACAAAAAATACCCAGTTTCATATGGATTTTATAGAGTATATGATGTTAGAGAAAGACTGAGTAAGGAATCCTAGTTAGAACTACAAAATGGTTGAGTTTGGGAGTGACCTCGGGAGGTGACGTGGCTCAACCACCTGCTTAAGCACACTCACCTAGAGACACCTGCCCAGGACAATGTACAGACAGCTTTTGGATATCTCCAGGGAGGAAGATCTCACAGCCTCCCTGGGCAACATCTGCTCAGTCTCCTTTGCAGTAAAACAGATGGTTCCTGATGTTCAGAGAGAGCCTCCTGTGTTTCAGCGTTGCTTGTCACCTCTGACCCTGTCATTGGGCCCCACTAAATAGTGCCTGGCCTCCCTTCTACACATTGAGATTCCCCACTGCGACTTTGTTCTCTAAGCTGGACTGTCCCATCTCTCTCTGTTTCCCCCATATGTCCTTGTGTCCCCTACATGGAGCCCTGAGCTGGACACAGCACTCCAGGTGTGGCCCACCAGTGCTGAGAGAGGAAGATCTCCTCCCTCAACCTGCTGTCAATGCTCTGCTGCAGCAGACAAGGATCCCTCTCACCCTCCTTGCAGCAAGGACACATTGGGGACTGATGTTCAACGTGGTGTTCACCAGGACCCTGCAAGTTCTTTCCTGTAAGACTTAATTCCAACTCAGCAGCCCCCCACAAATACTGGTGCCTTGGATTGTTCTTCCCCAGGTGGAGGAATGCATTTCTTCTTGTTGAACTTCATGAGGTTCCTGTCATCCCATTTCTTCATCTGATGAGGCCTCTCTGGATGACAACACCTACCAGCCACTCCCCCCAGCTTTGTGTCATTCAAACTTGCTGAGGGCACAACCTCCCCCATCATTAACAAAGATCTTAAACAGGACTGGTCCCAGTATTGACCCCTGGATTACACTGATGGTTACTGGCCTCTGATTTCATGTCACTGATCATCACCCTCTGGGCCCATCCACTCAGCCAGTTTATAATCCTCCTCACTGTCTGCTCAGCCAACCCATATTTCATCAGTTTGTCTGTGAGAATCTTATGGGAGACCTTACTGAAATTAAGGTCAGCAACATCCACTGCCTTCCCCTCATCTACCAAACCAGACGTTTACAAAGCTGATCAATCAAGAGTTATTACTGCATTGCCAGCAGTGTTACAATATCCTCTGTGACTAGTTTAGACACTAATAATATGAACATATTAATAATTATTCTCCTCACAATGGTCCTATATTAATTAACATTTGAATATATGCCTTAAGAGCTCCAGAATAATGCTGTTACTCTAGTTATGTAAAAAATTATTGATTCTGTTTCCAAATGTTCTTCATAGTTTGGCTTTATAAATCTTTCAAGTATCAAATCTTTAGAACAGCTGTAAAGTAAGATAGATATATACATAAAATAAAATCAGGATGTAAAACATACTTCTCAGACTTCTCTTAAATAAATGCACTTCTAATAACTAAACAGTGAAACACAAGGTTTTATCATCACATCTTTGATTTTAGAATGTGGTATTACCTATCCTTTTTCAAATTAATCTTAACTTTCTATGAGAACATTCAAAGGTGTCAATATTGTCAGTATAATTATCAGGCACGTATCAACTCAAAGCAAAACACTCAGCAAAAAGGTAGCTCTAGAATATTTAAGTTTGGCAATGATTTTCCAGTTGCTTGATTTTGCAATATCACTGAGAAAATAATTATTTTCTACAGTAATCAAAATTAGCTTTGAAAGAGATTCTTAGTAAAACCAGCACGCTTCTCCCTCATCTTCCTTCACAGGAATTTCTTGCGGTAAGACAGTTATATTGGAATATCAGGGAACAGTAAAAATTACAGAGGAGAAAGACTGTGTAGTGGGTCATATAGTGGTTCTCTTTCTAGATTCCTACAGATTTCCTCAAAAGATTTTCTCATCCATTTTCAAAGCTGAACAAAAGACTAGTGTCAGAGAAAGTGGAGAAAGCCTGGTGTTGAAGCTCTTTAACTAAACTAACAGATGAAAACTCCTTTTGAGAACTGCAGTCAGTTTGGGAGATATAATGAATTTTTACTGCAGTTCCTGGAAGGAAAATTTCTGTGAGAAACATTATTTTCAGCTCCTGTACTTTGAAGAATTACTGCTTTTCTCTTCATTCAGTAAATTCCTATCATCAACTTTCTCTTCCTGTCAGCTTCACTCACTGCCATGACAACACATAAGGTCTTCACAGGGGAGCTATGTAAGGTGTAGAGGTTCTCCTCTAGCACATCTCTTCTCTGTGCCTTGATAAAGCATTTCCACAGGAAATCACTAATTCTTATCACTCTGGATCCCGATTAAAGGGGTTTATAATTGTTGGACTGAAGAAATACAGAGGTTAAACTGTGTTAGGGGGTTTGAAAAAACAGACATGCCAGATATCTGCAAGAGGATATTTCTTTGATGAAATATCTTATTAACTTTCATTGGCTTATAAATCTCATTGCAGCCTTTAGAATTGCAGAGAAGAAGAAGATGTTTTCTTAAAACAAGGTGAGCACTGATTGTGCACAGAGGATTGCCCAGAAGAAGTAAGAGTCAGGCTAAATGACTTGCTGCCATCTATTGACCATGCACGTTTACGTGACCGAGATCTTCAGTAAGAAGATGAAAAGACAGCAAAATCTTGCAGCACAATTGGTACAGGGAAGCCAACCTCTGTGTGACAACAAATAATTTGTCAAAATAATTTGTAGCTGCTCTATTCCTGTGTTAGCACATTCCTGAATTTTTACTGATAGCTAGTGCCAGTTGTTTGTACATTGCCTTTCTCAATGTTTCAGATTTAGAACAGCAGTCTTTCCTCCACATCAGAGTATGTAAGAAATGAAGCAGTCTACTTTCAAGGACATCACAATGACTCCAGTAAAGCCTGATAAATGACTTTGTATAGATCTGCTGCTCATGCCTAATTCTGTCCCCTTCTCTAAAACAAAATGAAGTAAACTAGCATCATAGCTTCCCACCCAGAATTATGGTCATGTCTCTGCATGAATCCCTTTTTTATGTGTTTATTTACCAATGCTGTAAAATAAGAAATCACTTCTTTATTTAAAAAATTGTCTCCTTGGAATAACAGGCTTAGGCATGATTTCTGATAGAGCAATAGCCCCTCTACATGACAGCTAGCACTTGCAGCAAGAAACAGAAGCCCATCCATTCCAGGGGTTCCCATTAGAGAGACAGGCACTGCTGTAAGAAATTTATTCATTTTTTGCATCATTGAGGTACTCTGTTTAAACAATGTTTTGTTGCCTTAACTGATAAAGCATTGTAAAGCAACAGAATAAAAAATAACTACTTCTTTAAAATTTGAGCAAGCTTCTCAGGATACAATTATGCATCAGTCAAGCTGTGTTCTATAAAGAGCATGTTAAGGTCACCAGCAAGTTTAGGTCACCAGCAAGTTTAGGTCACCAGCAAGCTGAGACAATCATTTTTTCTCAACAAATATTTCTTTTCATAACCTTTGGCTCCAGCAATGGTGTTCACTATCCCTCCTGGTTCATCCCACCTCAGGTCTGCATCTAGAGATGAATAGTGGCACAATGAACCAAGCAACACTAACCAAGTTAGTTTTTTCATACCATACTTAGTTTTTTTAGTCAAAAACCTAAGTACTTATGATAGTTTCCTTCACACTGTTACATCAGAGATAATGATGGACCACATCTTGACCTCAGTGATACTCATCTTCACCCAAAGGAATAGTCAGGCCTTCATCACAATATAAACACAAGCAGAATTTGTCCATTTAATTAAAGCCTCTGAGTTTGTGCACTGCTGAAGTCAGTAAAGGTGAAAAGCATGAAAAGCAGTATAAAAGAGCAGAAAATCTGACTCAGAGCTCACCAATCCAGGCACGTATTTCACAACAGTAATGATACAAGGAGAAAAATGTACAGAATTTTCTACAGTGGGAAGACTCCAGAGGAAAATAATAGTGATACACAGTACTAAGGATTACTCAACCTGCAAAAAACACTTCCACTGATGAGAATGGATGCATATTGCTACATTGATAGTTTGGGAAACAAGGAAAATTGAGGGTTTAGTACTACATGTCCCTGAAGTTTACCAAGTGTTGTTATCCCATCCTTCACATGTGAACTCTTGTATGAAGCAAGTGTGAATGTGTAAAACACAGAAGACTTCAATATCTGGCTTTATTTTGTGCTACAGATCATAAACATCTAGTCCATAAATCACTCTCCCTTTTGCATTTACAATGCAATTAAGAAAGCAAAAACCTTCTTTCTCCCATCCCATCTTTAAGTTTATGCAGGACACTTCAGAGCACATTGAGTGATTGAAATAATTTCATTTGGCACAATTGTCTTGTTTTCCATCCTCCATCCTGTTCCATAAACTGGTCAGTCCATGCATTACTGCCTCTCAACATCTTTGAGTACATCTGGCCTCTTGCTCCTGACAGCTGCAAATGTTGCCTTCCCTGGTGAACAACAATAGAAATGTTCCTCTTTGTAAATGGAAGATAAAGTCCAAGTTTCCAATTTTATAGCACTCTACCAATTCCCCTGATTTCAGCAGACAAATAAGGAACTCAAACCAGCTTTCATCCTCCAAAAACAGATGGTCAAAGATGAGTCTCCAGAGATGGAGAGATACTATGATAGCTAAATACAGATTAGTTTAAAAACCTCCAAGGGTCACAGCAAGCAGCAACTTTAAAAAACAGTTATATGCCATGAAAACATACTTGGCAGCACATACTCACTGCTTCCTAAAGCCAGCATTATGGGTTGGTTCTTGGGAGGCACAGCTGGAAAAGAATTACCCTGTCCCAACTCTCTGCCAGTCCTACAAGGTGTGTATTTTTCTCTCAGCCACCTGAGTGGCTCAAAGGAGCAAATCTCTCAAAGTGTGGGATTTGGTCCTGTAAATTTTGATTCCTAGCCAATAAGTTGAACTATAAGCAATAAGTAGCACATATTTATGGGGCACCTGTCAAAGATAGCAAAACAGTCAATAAAATTACCTTCTTTGGTATATCAGCAGCTTCACTTGCACAGCCAGAAATCTCTTAGTGTTTATGCTACACACATTTGAGGACATTACTTTTTTTAAACCAGAAAGGCACAATACACCCCAGTGTGCAGAAGCATCAGCTTGGTCTCAGCTAGCAAAAGAACATGATCATTTTATGGCTCATGAAAAGTGCTATTTTCTTTAATTTGCTCTCTTTGGAAGTCATCCATGCTGTGGAGGTTTCACTGTCATAACAAAAAGTGAGTCCTCAATTGCCATAACACCTGAGAGCAGTAGGAAATAGCCCTTTACATGGCACCTTTATAGGAAACCAGCCTGTGTTATATAACAGAGCACAGAGATGCTGTACAGAACACACAGCAAACCAGCTCAGTTCATACCTGAGAAAAAGCTTCATTTCTGAGTGACTGGCCTTAAAAACATCAACACACATACCTGAATACCCTGTACATTTACTTTGCTTAGATAATGCTTAGTAGCACAGTTGTCAAAAATGGTTATAATTTAAAATGAGCATTCAGAATGTAATGTTCTGTATTGGTACCAATGCTGAGGCTAAACTTTAGGAGATAATTATAATGTTGATCATCTGAGATGAAAGTGTTTCATAAAAAAACTACTCAAAAACCAAACAATTAATGCTTAAAAACAAAATCCTTTACAAAACTGTCATAAAGAAAATATAAACATTAAATCTTTACTTAGAATCAAGAAATTTACCTTGTAAAATGTTAAAAACAGAACTCAGAAGTTAATTGGTATTTAAGGTAATTTTTTTAACTCCTGAATTAATTTAATGAAATTCAGCATCAGAAAAAAAAAAATTTTAAAAAAAATTTTAAAAGGAGAGGAATATTAACACAGAATGATTAAATCATAGAATCATAGAAACATATAGGTTGGAAAACCTGTAAGAACATTGAGTCCAAACTGCTAATCTAGCACCACCAATAAACCATATCCACAAATGCCACCTCTACACATCTTTCAAATACCTCCAGGAATGTCAACTCCACCACTTCCCTGGGCAGCCTCTTCCAGTGCTTGGCAACCCTATTAGTGAAAGCATTTTTCTTAATAGCTGGCCTCAGCCTTTCCTGGTGCAACTTGAGGCCATCCCATCTCATCTCATCCTCATTTGTTACTTGTGATGAGACATATTCAGACACATTCCCCCTTTTGATTTTGTTTCAAAGGGAGGTGAAAATTTGATTCATAATATTTAATATTTGGCAGTCCTTCACCTCCAAAGTGTAAAATATTGCCTGCACCAGAAATTTGTTCTGGAAACATTAGTCCCTATGGCTTATATACTGTTCAATTCCTCTTATCATTAATATCAAGGGATAGAAAAGACTGTCTCTAATTTTAAAATATAGTCAGGACATAGCCAGCAAACAAAGACACAACAAATGAGCACCAGAAAAGCTCATTAGCCCTTGACTAGATGCCACTAGACAGGAAGAGATTTCAATGCACAGCTAAACCTGGAGAATTTGATGGTCCTGCTTAATATGAACAATGGCTGAAAAATCTGAGCCTTAATGAATGCCAGCAATGGTGAAGGGACCATAATCAAGGCAAAAGCAGTTCTTAACTACTGGAATCCTCTGCTCACTTCCTACTTGGTAAATAGCATAGATACAGTTGTACTGAAAGCCTTTTATTGGGCAAAAAAAGTGGCTTGTTACAGTGGAACCTCGAGGTGCTCATAACTTTATTCCAGTATGTAGTATTTGTTTGGATTTATCTCAATTATAAATTCCCAATCTAAAGAAGAGGAATTTGTAAATCCTCATCTTGACCAGCAGGTGATTCTTACTAAAGAAACAGCTCTCCCTGCTGGTTAATCAAGTGGTCTATCATGGCACTGAATTTGACTCAGTTATTTTATGTGGTGAAAGATGTTATTTGTTTCAGAGTTAATGGGTGAGAAATAACTCAGTGACTTCTCCATCTCCAGTGGAACAAAAAATGACGGTTTATTTAAGAAATACATTGATTCAAACAAATAAAAAATCAACTAATAGAACCCAACAAAACAAAACACAGAATGAAGTATCAAAAGATAAAGAATGAACAGAATTTATGCACAGAAAATTATGTTATTGCAAAACAAAACAAAACAAAACAAAACAAAACAAAACAGCAAACACTCATCTCCAGTAGCTAATATTATGTTAGTGCTACTCAGAGAGAATTTGCTGCTTTTCTACAAGTACTAGAGCACCTCCATGCACAGTCTGAACCTATATTCTACTGAGAGTGCCTCCATGAATAAAGCCCCCTTGCCCATTGAGCTGAACAGCAGGAGTTACCAGTTCTGAGCATGTAGACAGGTTATCTGCTTGACAACAGCTTACAATATGCAGCAGACACAAATTATTAGTTTGGTACTTACTGTCATAAGAGTTACTGCAAAGGCAAATCATTTGGTAACCCTGCACATATGATTATAGCACCATGTTAGAATTAATCTCATTACTAAGTAAGTGCTTCCTTGATCACAATCCTTCCCTTGCAGATATTCCTGACACTTTTTTGGTAGGGCATAGTGGAATAAAGTTAGCATTCTTCACAGATTGATGGCAAACTGGTTTTTTACAGGTAACAAAGTGATTCTTGAGATACATGAACATATGAAAATATCTTTTTCAATATTTCAGAAAGAAGATGTTTTGTTACCTTGGCACTTGAGTAGACAAAAACACATTCCAGGTCTGATTCTTGGATCAGTCACAATGTAATTTTAATTCTCTTCCAAAAGGGGCAACTGGGAACTGTTATGCCTTACGACATGAGATGGAGAAACCTGAGGTGAAAAAACAAAGGTTGTTCTCATTTACACTGGTGACAGTTTCCAGGCAGAGCTAGGTTAAGTGCAAGACTAAGAGGAAAACAAATGATATCTGTACCCAATGTGCCAGGAACATCAACATCAGGTCTGACACACCTGAAAACAGAACTCAGAACTGGCCAGAAATTCAATACCATTCAAGACTAGTTTCTCAGTTACATGCCAGGCACTGTTTTCACTTGTCAGGACATTATTTAGCTTTGGAATAGTGTGTGCATTTAAATATACAGACCAAAAAGAATATAGTTATTTAAATCCCATTAATCTTTGCAGTACTTCATGTCATCAAGGCATAAAATAAAGCATGTAGATGGGACAGTAGCAATGATGAAACACAGCTTATTGTCTGCCTTAAAAAGACTGCTGGATTTGACAGCAGCAGACTAGTCAAAAATTAGCACATAAACTACCAGATTAGGATCATTGCTGAAAGCTAAGTAATAAGGATCATTGTCAAAAAAATCTTGGAAAGCATCCATATATTAAACAAAAGGATGAGATTTATTTACCTCTATGGAAAAGGGACTGCTCTTATAAGTTGGGTCAGTATGAAAGCAATCTGAGGCACAGTGCTCAAAAAGTGTGGATAAAAACATTCTTTATAGTCCCAGAAAAGGTGCCTGTACATGTGTGTGCATGTGTGTGTGTGTGTGTGTGTGTGTGTGTGTGTGTGTGTGTATGTGCATAATATTATTGTTCTGCAAAATCTCCCAGGAATTCTGGAAGGATGGGTGGAGAGAAGTGACAGCCCCCCAGTCTGTTCTGTGCTGTTGCAGCCTTATCTTGAGTCCTGCGTGCAGTTATGGGCACCAAAATAAAGAAAGATATAAAGTTATTAGAGAGTAACCAGAGGAGGGTTACAAAGGTGGTGAAGGTTCTAGAGAGAAAACCATATGAGAAGCACATGAGGTCATTTGGCTTGTTCAGCCTCTGGCACCTGTGTGACTCTAGGGGTTGTGCTGTGCAGGGTTAGGAGTTGAACTTTGACAGCCCTTGTGGGTCCCTTTTAACTTAGGACATTCTACAATTCTATGGTTCTATTCTACAAACGTTATCCCAGATACATATAGGAGTGTGAGCTGGTCATATTGCACCAAAGAGTGCCAAACAGTCCCTTTCTTCTGCAGACTTCCAGACCAATTTATTCCTTGTCTTGCATCTTGAAGAGACTGCAGTCTATTCATCTACCTGTCAACAATATCAAGACTTTCAGCTCGTGCAGTATCATGTGTAAGTACACTTCTTAAAGCACAGTTTACTCTTAGAAAGGTTTCTTCAAAATAATAAAAATATTGTAGGTTTATTGAAATGTCATCAGATGACAGCATGAATTTACCTTTCTTTTTTAATCAGCATTTACAGCAGAGAGATGCCATAAAGCACAATAGCATCCAATGCCTGTTGCACACCACAAGCTGAAAAAGCATCTGAATATCTCCCTCTTGTTTGTGCAAGGCATATTCTTGTTTTCTCAGCCCTTTTTTGGAGGGTTGCTTGTTCTCCCACTTTAAAAAGACACTTCCATAAGGACCAAAGCTGAAAAGTGCACACAAGCTACTGAGTTTTGCTTTGTGTTTGGTACATGGGAGACAGACAGGTGGCTGGTCAGACAGATTTTGTAGAAGCTGCATCATCTAGACTTGTTATGAAGGGACAGTGTTAATAAATGATGCAACATGGGGAAGAAGAGTGAACAGAAACTCTGATTACATTTCATGGCATGTTCCAAATGCATCTTCAATTCTGAAATGCTTGAGCTATATAGGCTTTATGGGACATGAAGACAGCTTGTCTACAGCAAGAATTTAATTGCAGCTTGGCATGCTACATGTGAAGAGTAAATATCCAGAAAATAAGAATTACATTAGGATGTTTCAAGTAGATAATTAATTACATTTTCCAGCTTCTTACTTCTAGAGCAAATTATTTTACTGTGAAATGACCAGAGGGAGAGCTCTACCACATCATGCTTTTCACATGTTTACTGCAACAAATAATATCTGAGAGATAGTATGAATTTGGTCATGAATATACCCTTGACACAGATTTCCTTCTCTCCAAGAGCAAAGCCATCGTACAAGACATCAGGTCACTAAATCTTAACGGGGAGGGGAAGGGGAGGGAGGGAGGAAGGGAGGATTCTAAGGCTTAGAAGAGATACTGAGAAGTCAGTAAACAAGATCTCTGAACTGAAATGTAGAGTTATTGAGACTCCTGTTTCAGCAAGTTACTGAATGTTGCTCTCAGTGGAGACCATTCCCAACTGAAGGGCCTGTAGTCAGTGGCTTTCCTACTGTCAAAAGTGTCTAATCACATCAGCTCAGAGTGCACTCTCCAGACCTCCAGACAGGTTACTTTTCACAAGAAAACCTGTCAACGAATGGGAAGTAAAAAACATGAAACCAAAGATCCAACCTACCCATCACAGATACCACCAGCAGCAGCCAAAAATTTTATTCTTGCAGTTATGTGTAAAAATATAAACAATGTTTTCAGTCACATGTTTGGGTTCCTGGTCCTGGGCTGATTTTGAATCCAACAAGTGCTTCCAATTATAACAGATTTCATGACATGAAGTTTTAGGTTGGTTGCACAAAACAAACAAAAGCCAGAAGTCTGGGACTGGAGGAGTGTGATTTTTCAAGGCTTTTGAGCAAAAAAAAAATGTTGCTATAATTTTGACAACATAATTTAGCAGCTTTTATATAGAGCAATCTACACCTCCGCCCCTTTCCACCTCGCCTCCCCCTCTGGTATTGTCTTGCCTGTCAATTATTGGAAGAAGAGCCTGTTCTTTAAAATGCTTTTAAATTATTGGAAATTATTTGGAATATATTCTAAAAGCTCTTGAAAGAAAGAACACTACCCCCACATACACACAGAGCAGAAAGTATTTATTTGTATTGTCAACTTAAATGTGCAGGATTAACATGAGAGTTTATCTGGCTAACAGTATCAAGAATCTTGTGCTTGAGCTGTGGGGATATTTAAAGGTAAACCTGGTGCTCCAGCTGCCAAATGTGACTTCACTGTGCCCATTCCATTTGGTACCCATGATGCTGTGAGGACTGTACAGAAGCAGTGAGTGAGTTTGGGGCCACGACACTCCAGGGAGCAGCGCTGCAGTTCATATATGCACCCCTGCAAGCAAAGCAAGGCAGCTGCACCATCCCGCCAAGTAAGCAACTTTGTTGTTAATGTGGGGTTTGTTTGCTCTGATACATAACAGACACATTCGAGTTCCTTCAAACTATCACTCTGACTGGCATTGAAAGATATTGTATTATAAATTTTACATTATAATAGTGTTTACTGGCAGAATAAATTGCATACCTGTATTGAAGTGATGGAAAAAAGACATCACTCATTATCACATTGAGCAGCATGCTGAATGCAGCAGTGAACAGTGATAATCGTGCCAGCTAAAGCAATTTTACCTATGAAAAGTCATTCAGACGTAAGAGAGACTGCTAATGTCTTACACAAGGCACAGCTATTTCCTATTTGTTTCTCAGAAGAACCTTACCATTCACTGATATCTCACAAATTTCCTAAATGCGATGTACATTAAAGGCATAAAAATTCTTTCTCAGTTTTCTTCAGTCTTCTTTTATCTCCCTCATATCTATCCTTCACATCACCAGCTGTTGGTTTTCCATCTTTTAAGTCACATCACATGGATTAGAAATAAGCATTTGGTTCAAATGTTGCTTTACAATTCACTACCAGCCCCTCTGATCTCCTAAAATGGTTTCCAAGAGAGGCCCATGTATCACCTAAACAATTTTCATTTCCAGATTTAGCCTTCATCTGAGCCAGGGGTGTGAGAAGCTGATTCACTTGTCTTCCTTTAAATCTCGCTTTCTCATTGTTAATATATTTAGATAAATTTCATCTTCCTACCTCTGCCTACCAGTAGATATTTAGGGGGGTCTTCATTGCCAGATAGGATACCTTATTTTAGGCACCAACATGTAGGACTCTGTAGGCTGGTGAGGTGTCTGAGCTCTCAATACAGTTCATGCAGATCTGGTTAGTGAAACCCAGATGCAATTTATCCAAAGCAGGTAATAAGGATACCTTAGCATATACTGCCTGGCTCCAGCTGCTGAGGGAAATTGATTTCTCTAGGCCCTCTGTCACACACACCAGCTGCATGCAGAGGTATCCAACAATATAAGATGCATGGAAGAGCCTTAAAGCACATGTTTATGCACCTGAATTAGGCCCTAGACCTCTGGTGTCCATTGCAGAAGCCAGTCCCTCAGTGCCAGACAGCCAAGTGCAGATGAGTCCCTCCCCAGAAGCTGTGTGAGATGCTCCTCACTGATAGCTCTGTTTCACTATCTGGCTACATGTTGGAACTTCAGTACAATTACACAGCGCTGCTCATCCAAAGCTTTTCAGACCCAGTCCCCGTTGCTAGTTGCACTTCATGTCTTTGAGGATCTTGACCCCTAAAACTCTGCTATTGTTGCAACCAGATTTACTTAGAAAAGAGTAGGAGAGCAAACACAGCTATGCAAGTTATCTGTGCTTAGCAAACCACCGAGTGTCTGTGGACCCACGGGACTATTTCATAGTGGTTTTTCAATTATGGGGGCTCAGCCCAGAAAGGAATGCCTGGGTACCAAAATAGGTGCAGTATTTCTGAGGAAGCATTGCTGCCACAGGGAGCAGAGGCAATGCAGGGAGAGGATGTGGCAGCTCAGGCTCTGTTGTGTCACTCAGGTGGCTGAGTGTTATGGCTCATCAGCAATTTCCTGTGCCAAGGTAAGGATTTTTTTGGTAGAAATCAGGTGACATCAGAAAGGGATGAAAGGGGCTTTCAAGGGTCTTGTTCTACAACTGAAGATGCATCTCTAAGTGACAGCATCTGGGGGTGGGGGGGAGTTGCCATAATTAAATACATTAAAACACAGACCATATGAGTTATAAGAAGTGTAATAAGGGGGTACCAATCTCCCCAACATTGCAGTTCTTCTTAAAATATGGAGAAAATATTACATATACCTCATATTCTCTATATTCCAGCAGAAGACCCTACTATGTATTGGCCAAGGTAGCAATGTGCCATCTTTTCAGAATAAAAGTATTTTTCACATACCGGTTACCCCATATTTCTTCCAAAAGAATAATGAAATGGGAAACAAAAAGAGAATACTATTAAAGAAAAGCAGCACTGTTCTGTGAATTCCTTTTACTTGGCCATGTTGGAGAAAGTGAGGGAGTATTTTTTAAGATTGATGATCATCTCCTTCCCCCTGCTCAAAGGGCACAGCCTTCATTAAAAAGTTTGACTTGCCTGCCATGGGACATATATTTCTCATTTCAAATACTGCAGTTCAAGCCAATTGCTGGTTCTAATATCAAGTTTCTGTTTACAAACAATATAAAGCATGGCACCTCTGTGTAACTGAGTCGATGTTCAACACAGAAACAGTCCTCCACAGGATATATTAAGATCACAAGATATATTAAAATTAAAATAATATCCAAAGGAAATTGTACAGGAAAAAACAAAAGGAGATAGATTGAAAATTGGAATTTATGGAAAAATAAAAGGGAGTTGTTAGAGCTGTTTTTTCACGATAAAAATTATTCTCTAAAATGTATGTTACCCATGCATTTATCTACATTTCTGTTTGTCTATCATTTACTTGTTTTCCACCTGCCTGAAAGTAACCACTTATTTGGAAAAGCAAGTTAAATTTTCTTCCTCAGCGAAAGGAGGGGTGAGAGATAAAAAGGAGAGGGGAAAATTATGAAAAATCTTGGTGTAATCTGAATAGCAATGAAGTAAAAGCTACTCCTTGATGTGCCTATGAATCCTGTAAATGAAGTGGCCCTTGAATTAAATTAATTTAAAATCTGGCAAATATTACTCGGCATGTTTGTCAATGTGCTGTATAATTATTAATTTGTTCATTGAGGCAACTATATAAATAAATAGAAAGCAGAATGCCATGATTAAACTAACATTAGAAATCCAGGGTCAAGGAGCCCTGTTATACAGGGATCTAAATAGCTTTCCCAGGTCCTATTTTTACATCTCCATACAGATCTGCAGGTCTGTAACTGCGAATTAATTGGCACACATTTAGATGCCAACAGAGCTTTTGTATTCTCAGTGCACATTTTGTCTTCTCAGAGTGAGATGTTAGTAATGGAGGTTTTAATATTACCCCTAGGGGAGCACCAGAAAATCTTAACAATTTCCTTCACTAGAGTATTTTCATTAGAGCTAAATGCTGTGCAATTTACATTTGAAATCAGGTGTAGGGTAAGTATAATGTGACAAGACATGTTGCAATGTTAGGGTTTTTTTGTTCAAATGTTCCTTATTTACTGCAATATACCCTCAAAAGATAAGCATGCAATTAAAATAAATATCCTGATTTTTAACCACTCATAATTGAACTGTTATTGGGATAATAGGAGCACAAAATAGAATCAGGTTTAAAAGGACCCAAAGCACAAGATTAAAATATTACTCTATTTAAACAAGAATGTTTCAGGCAAAATAGGTTCTGTGGAGCAGAAATGAGTTCATAGTAAGTAAATCAGACCAAACCCTTCCTCTGTAGAATTAATTCAACCTCATGGTGCTTAAAATGCCAGGAACTCTGCATAACTCACAGGGGAAAAAAACAAATCCTACCTTTTTCAACACCAAAAAAATCCCCAAACTGAGTTGGTACTTAAAAAAATAAAATGTAATCATTAATAAAGGCATAATGCAGTAAAGAGCTAGAGAACCAGTGACAAAAGAGGACTGACAAGTAGCTGAGGCTGAATTTTGGTAGCTGGTCTAGTATGAAATTCTACTCTGCCAATGTCTGCATCTCAGAACGCCTATATTCCATCACTGGCTTGCTTTTTCATAGCAACAAAAGAAGAAACTGCACACCTACCACAGCCTCAATCCAATCAGGGCTTCCTTCATGCCTAAACCTGATCACAGGACCTGTTTAAATATTTCTCCATGAAAAATCCCTAATAGGCTCAGTCAGACCAGGGTTATGGAAGGAAGTCTCTAGAGAAGGAAGAGGATTGCAGCACTTGCCTGGAACCTTCTAAAACTGAGAAAATAAATCCACTGCCAGCAGCAGGAAGAGAGGAGAAAGCAACAATCATCGCAATCTGCCGTTCTGTAAAATGACAGCCAGCCCCAAGTGCCACAGAAAGTCACATTATGATGAAAGAGGTCTAAGCACAAAGGGTCAGACCCAGAGGGCTGGGATGGTTAAAGGACTGTCA